>NW_017537401.1:774352-846240 GCF_001853355.1 Bactrocera latifrons | reverse complement strand
TTTTTTTGCAAATTTCCTAATTACCAAAAAATATTGCGCAATAAATTTTTTTATCAGCGAACTAGTGCATAAACAATAATATTGTTGATCTAAGATTTTTATAACTTTAAATAAAGTGTACATAATTTTTTGTTTCCATCTTTTACTAACGCAAATACTGCACAAATCATTTTTTATAAATTTTAATACCTGCAAATAGTATTACACAATATTTTGTTGTTTAGATTTATATAGTATCGACAAATATTTAAAATTCAGATTTTTATCGATTTAAAAATAATGCACAATAATATTTTGTTTAGATTTTATACCAGCGAAATCTACTGCACATTAATTTTTGTTTAGACTTTTTTATTATCAAAAAATATTGCACAACAATTTTTTGTTCAGTTTTTCTATTAGCATAAAGTATTGCATAATATTTGTTTGACAGTCTTTTATTCACTAAAACAAATGTCACAATTTGATCTTTTTAGATTTTTACTCATCAGAAATGTTTTTCACAATAATTTTGTTTACCTAAGTTTTTTATTTTATATATTTTTCGATTCAATAAAAAGCACAATAATTTTTATAGATTTTTATATCATTAAAAAATATTTATTGCGAAATATTTTTTTGATAGATTTTTGTTCAATCGAAAAAAATTACACAATAATTTGTTCAATAATTTTTTTTAGATTTTTATTCAACCGAAAAATATTGCACAATAATTTCTTTTATAGATTTTTTTGCAATGGAAAAATATTTTGCAAAAATTGTTTGATTATATTTTGATATTACTTGTGTAGTTTCGAGCTTTCTAAAAAGTAGTTGCAGCGTGTCTAATAACCTACAAAGGATAACTCAAACAGAAAAGAATGCATTTCAGAAAGGCTTTGTGAAGAAATAAGCATATGTTAACTAACCTGGTCAGATTTGGGATAGAGCATCATTAGTTTTCAAAGCAAACTTATAACAGTAATATGACTTGGTAGTAATAGAACCAACATGTTAATACTGAGTTCAAAATGTAGTCTCTTTATACATAATATGGTCCCTATAATCATAAGAATGAAATTAGTGGGATGATATTACGAATAAAATATATTACAAATTATTTTTGTTGTTGTGATACTTTTTAATAAACAATTTCGTATTTTATATTATTCAATAAAATACTTTTCAAATTGTTTTATTTACAGAGCTCCGTATTGGGATCCGGTGGTATTATGTATATAAATGGTAGAATAGTTTCTGGACCCTTAGACTCACTGATAGAAGTCCTAGTGCCAAAAAATCGCATAGATTTCGATAAGGTAAGATATTTACAATATGGCTGCGTACACAGACAAATATACACATACCATGCAAAGAGAGAACAAAACCATAGAGATGGATCCAAGTTGCAGTTTTCTACTGAGTACATATATATATTTAATGCGATATCTAATAATAATCATACACAAAAAAAGTTCATGAGCTACTATATACTTATTCATATAAATATAAAAAGCGTTCACTTATTTGAAATTTAAAAGTTATTGGAATCATAATTAGACAAACGGGTTACAGCTTACAAACTTTATGTCAGGGAAAGTTATTATACCCTGAACAGGGAATATAAAATTTTCCTGTAACGAAACGACGGAGACCTTACGCAAACCATTTATTTATTCAACAATATTTATATTGTCGCCTTCACAGTAATCCCAGCCAGTTGTAATAAATTTATGGCAACCATTTTTCCAGGCCTTGAACAACTTTTCATAAGAACTTTTCGGGAGCCCCTTCAGCAAATTTTGTTTTAACTTTTCGATCGACTGAAAACGGCGTCCACGGTCCAGTGGTTGATCGCTGGTATTCATTGCGTTTTTATCTTTAAATTCGGTCATAATCGCACTCTTTTTGAAACAAATTCTGCTTTTCGACGCGAGTTCTACAATAACACCTTTCATGCCCAAAATATTCACCAAAATTATTCGAACGGACTCACTAGAAATATCGATCCTTCTTGCCATTTCTCTAATACTTGCGTGACGATTTTCACGCACGATATACTTCACTTTTTCAATATTTTCAAATGTCGAAGATCTTCAGAACCAGGCGTATCTTCAACTATCTCTTGTCCGTATTTAAATAATTTATACCATCACTTGTGTTTTTAATAAAACTGATTCATCGTTAGCCTATTCCAACATTTGATTGAAGATTCCGCACAAGAAGTTTGGTTAGAAATAGAAAATTTTTATTCAAATTCATTATTCGAAATTTTTTATCCATTGTAAAAATCGCAACGCTCTGCTAAGGTATGCAGACTTAAACAGGTTCTGTAAGCAAACTGGTTAACAGATCGAGCTCATAATTGGGAAAAGTAAGAACAGATTTCTCTCTCAAGAAGAAGAGCCACTGGTATCGGATAACATAGCACTTAACTGCCTCACAGACTAAAGAATCTGCAATACTTTTTTATTTGACAAGATATCGTCATTACATTTGATATAGATGTATTGATTTTTATTCAATTCTACGCATAAATCTTGGAAGAATATGTTTAGACCGGACTACTGTAGTAAATATGTAGCTGTCATACAACTGACCTATCAAACTCATGTGCTTTTATGGAGACTATTTTGTTTGTCATAGTATCTTCATAAAATTTTATACAGATTATTCTATAAAGCAGCACTATAATATCCGATTATACTGTGTGTAGATCGGATTACAATAGCTTTTAATTGCCATAGAAACTGATCGATCAAAAACAGAACAAAGAAATTTAAATGCCCATATATGCAACTGCAAAGGGTATTATAACTTCAGTGCTGCTGATATTAAATATTTTATATATTTTTATTTTATAGTTCGAATTTAAAACAGTTAGAAGTTTTCACTTGTAAATTTCAAATAAGTGGCAACCTTGTTTTTTCGAAACTACACAAGTATTACACCGTTAAATCCAACAAAAATGTCTAACGATTACTCTTTTATGCCGCCCTGTATATGTCGAGCGTGACGGAATTTCGTTTGTCACGCATTTTCGTTGCAGTTGCCAGACTTAACCAGCGCGCTTAAAAATGTTTCAATTGAATATTGTTGATATACATAACTTGTTGTTGTACACCATACTTTGTAATATTAATAATTTTCATGAATTTAATTTTATTAATTTTTATTTTATCGAAAAGATAACAAACTGTGCAACTTGCAACCGCAATACAAAATTAATTAGTGTAAGTGTGTGAGTGCTTCAATTGAAAATGCAAACAAATAAAAACAGATATGCGATATGCAAGTGGTACATAGCTATTAATAAAGCAACAATGAAATACAAATGAGTTGAGATAAAAAGTGAAATTAAACGGCAGTTATGTGTTACAGATCACTTACATACTCACCCCTATATGCAGATACATCTACACACATATGTATGTGATAAGCGCAATTTTAACACAGTCAGCAGGCGGCTGTTGCTGTCGTTGCTCCGTCAAAGTGTGCATGTCCGACCGCAACGCGTCAAACAAGCGTGTAAAGTGAGAACGCTTCGCCGCGATGAAAAGCGGATGTAATTGCATTTCTATGTTTTGCCAGCAAAACCCAAAACCAATAACATTACAATCAATATACAAACACATACACGCGCACACAATAAAAGCGCTGACAAAGCAATGTCGCACGCACACACACAAATAAGCAAACGCGCTCAGCAGTTAATGCATTGTTGTTGCCACGCGAAGCATAGAAGAATGCAGCTGATAGCAACAGCAACTGGTGAAGTGTCTGCACATCCTTTTTGCAGCAACAAAACTATATACGAAGCAATGCTTTTGATGTGTGCGTGTAGGTGTGTATGTGCGTGCTGGTTTTTGTGCAACACTCAGCATCGATAACTCAACACTGAATACGCGCTGTGCATTCGAGCAGTTTTCACTCGCTCTGACTATTGATTTTTTCCAATTCATTTATTCTTTATTCATGCAATCAAACAATCCAATCCAATGTAGTGGTTGTGGTGGTGGCGCGCGGGCAAGGAAAAACAAAACACAAAACAAAAACAGCCACACTTTTATTAATATTCTGCGCAAAAAACAGTGAGAGAAAACAAGTTTTTATAAACATTCATGTTTTATATGGTAAATACACGGAGTTTGTTTGCATTAACCCTCGGGTGAACCCGGTGGCTGTAGTGAGCTGGCATAGAAACTAAAGCAGTGCTCAGCACAGTAAAGCAAAAGTAATATAATATTGGTATTAGATGAAAAGTATGTTAGAGAACTTGAATTTTGAAAAATTTTAAACTAGAATTGCCGCGCAATCTCGACAAGCTAGTTTAAGAGCATATTATAACCAGGTTAGGTTACACCTGGCTGACCTGCAAGTCCTTTTCAATTCCAGATGGAGCATAATTATTAATACTCACTGACTTTTACAGTGTGTAGGACCTCATAGCTCCGGTTAAGGAACATAATGAGCTTCTTTTCAAACAATTTTTGCTGGCATCTTTTCGCAGAAACTATTCTTGCAGTTGTCTGCGTGAAGCGAGCCTCCTCCTTGGAACAACAAGAGGTCTTTCCTTGATTACGTCAATGACGTCGAACAGTACGCCGACGAGGCTCAACAAACTTCACTCACACACACACTGAGGCCATTCACATTTGAGTCATTACCACTACCGTCACCGACTCCCTCTGAGTGAATGGCGTACTTAAAATCAAACACCAACCATTGCAGACGAAGAGCTTGTGTTGCCCCGCGATTCTAAAGTGACCCTTTACAACTTCGCTCTGAGCACTGTAGCCCACAGCACGGCAGACATTTTAGATCGATCTCGAACCCGACCAAGATGGAAAAAGTGTCACTTCCACCTGACCAATTGGAACCAAAAAATACGTGTACATTTATACTTGTGGCGCTGATCAACGCAATGTATTGATCTATGTGCTTCAAAGAAAGCAACATGAGGTAGGGCCGTCGCTAGTAGATACTCACGGAAATCCTCTGTGCAATAAGACCTCGTTTAACTCTAACCACCTCTTTSCATGAACAGAAGACCCCGCTCATCTAACACGTTTCTTCGTACGGTTCAATCCCGTCGAAACAGCACGATATCTGAGCCTGCCATTATCTTGCTTCGATGACAAGCAACCCGAATCTCACCACCCAAGCCACCGGTATAACAACAACATCAAATTTAATGGAGACTTCATGTCCAATTTTGCAAGTTCCATTATCACTTGAACTGCGAAGCCTTTTGATATTTAAGCCGAGGTGTAGTTAAGGCCGGATGGAAGCGGAGGAGGAGTTCCAGCGTCTCACCCAAACCTACTTCCCAGCACGTTCTACACATATTGTCATCACTAATGCCCATCGGGTTCACATGTGATGACTGTAAGTCTTGAGCTGTGACTTATATAGTTTCCCCGTCCTTTCGGAAATTTTATCGTGGATCATTTCTAGCAACTAGGCTATTTTCGAGCTTGATTGGTAACCACCCCATAGGCAATTTTGACAGTCTCATCATTTATTTTGTTTTCTGGCACCCTCTCAGGGTTAAAAGTCAGCAATATACAAGTTAACTGCTGGCATATCCAAAGCCAATTCATCCGCACACAATAGCATTCGAAAAACACTTTTGATTATTGCCAATGCATGCAAATTGCAGTAATTTTTTCGAACATTATGCAAAGCAATATTGGTTGCATAAATAATTAAAAACTACGAATATACCATACAACAGCAGAAGGTTAGCTGCAAGCTATTAGCCTCTGAAAAATTCCACGAGCTATTGCGCGCTCATAGCAATTTTTCAATTTTTCCACATTTCAACTTTTTTCGTTGCTTTTATGGATGTTATAAGCAATTTTTTGAATTGCTGTCATTTTATTAATGAAATTGTTTGTCTAATGGAAACTGATATGTGCTTTTATATAAATGATTGTGTGTGTGTATGTGTATATGACTGACAATAAGCGTTTTGCTTAAACACGCTTTCCGAGCAGTTTATTTTGCATTTATTTATGGTTATGAATATTTAATTTACTTAATTAAGAGCGCAATTTATTTATTATATATATCAATACAATTAATTGAAGGCACCTAACTTGCTTTATGTATGCATATAAATGTATATACAACTGTGAGCAAAAAATAGTAAGATGTTTTAATCTAAACTTCGCGCGAAAATCGTGGAATATTCTCTAGGTTGGTGTGACTATCAGTAACATCTATGCTAAGTGTTAAATCAAAATAACCATTTGTGTTTAGTATACGGTCGTTATTCTCAAGTTGATAGGCATTCGGCGTTTTTTACGATAAAAGAAATTTTTTCAGAAAGAAGCTTCATTAAATATTGTGAGCGGAATCAAATTTTTAGTGGTTATTGGAAAAGGTCTTCGATGTTAATTGTTGTTGTAGCAAGTTCTTTAATAGTTTTGAAATAAAATAAAGGAATTAATGCTTGCTCAGACTAACAGTCAGAGATCTTATTGACATCATTGGGCATCAGAATATCTTGACAAAGATGAGCCCAAGCCGAAAAAACATGTCAAAGCAGGTCAAAAATCAAATGTATGTTAACAGGCACAGGAGGATTACTTTAGGGGGAGGGACATGGATTCTGAAGATTAAATATAAAATTTTAAATATATGAACAAAGGTTGTTTTCTGATCATATTAGTACTATGTCTATGTATGTTGAGATCGTGTAGTATTGAGGTTAAAATATTCTTCATTCATTTAAGGGATTTGTGAAGTCCTATTTTCTTTTGAAAGACCTTTTGAAGAAACTGACTGACGGTTGCATAGGCAGACGTTTTAGCTCTTTTGGTAAAGGAAAAACTCTTAACCAAGTATGCATGGAAATCTGGCTTAGCCATAAATCCGAAAAATCGACCTAGTTTGGTTTACTAGGAGATACAAAATTCCTGCAGTTACTCTCCCCTCATTGGGAACCTCTATTCTTCAACCGATAGACGGGGTAAAGAAGCCCCAGAGAAGCTCTCATGGAAGCCAAGCATGAAGAAGAGATTGAGGAAGGCATTATACTGTTGTAGATGAGCAATTGGGTTGAGGTACGGTCACGAAAAGTGGTATTCTGACGCTATGAAATCGTAATTATGACTATTGAAGGTTTGACCCACTTTTTTTTTTTTTTTTTTTTTTTTTTTTTTTTTTTTTTTTTTTTTTTTTTTTTTTTTTTTTTTTTTTTTTTTTTTTTTTTTTTTTTGGTACAGTAGATGGAAGCATTGAAAGCCGGAGTGTGGAACTATAATCCGCTTAATCTCCTAAACCCAACTCAAGACTCTCCCGCGAAACCACTGGCTAAGTATTACTCCGTGGGAGGGACAGGACATTTAAGTCTCATCTATTGTATGGGCTGACGGACGACAAATCTCTTGAATATGTGGGTTGGCTCCTATATTCATGCGGCTGTACTGTTTTTAGCTTCAAGCTTCTTTAATATTAACCTTATATAGATGCCCAATTAAGAGCTGACTCACCGGAAACTGCAAAGACGATAAACTTACCTGGGAGGGTACCCTTTCCACAATTTAATGCGATGTGGAATTGCGAGATTCTTCTAACCTAGAGTGGACCGTAAGCGATTTTCCGAACTCTTGGCTCTTAACAAAGTCATTCTCGCCGAACTTGTGGGTGACCTGACTGGACAATGTCAATGGGTCCACACGCGGCGCGACTAAGTTTTTTGTTTGCTGGTTTTTGCCAAATCTGGATGGAGATGTAATCACCATCTCACTCCTTTCTCGATTGCCTGCTCCTCCCTCCTCCTGATATTGAATTAACTCATTAGACAACGTCAACCTATGAGGATTTCGTGTTGCACTTTTAGGAGTTTATCAGTAACACAATGGAGGAATCATCTGTCCTAGTGACATCCATCAGTTCCCGCCCAACCGTATAACCTAACCTAACCTATTACCAGTCTATCCAGACATGTTATGATAATTTGTTGCTTTTGCTCCCGAGAGAGATTCATATAAATACATATTAAAATTGATTTGGAGTATACTGATTAAATAGTATTATATATAGTTTTACTTACACAAGTGTGCATAACAAATATTTGCATTGCTCAAACCGAAATGTATATATATCCACATATAGCACAGTTCTTAACGACAAATTAAATTAAATTTTCAATGATTTTGTAATGAAACCCTTTTAGATAATTGATTGAAATCATGCAACCAATTGTCTTATATATTTCCGTTATATTTGTACATACATATGCACATATATTCGAAAGTAGAAACACACGCTTGCAGCATTTTCAGAGAAACTATCAAATGTTTCTTGTACTCAATAATCGCTCATTGTCACTCGCACACAGACTCACACATACATTTGCCCATTGGTGCCAGCTGTCAGACGGCTGAACAAATAAATCGACCGACCACAATACAACCGAGTCACAGTGTTTGATTAGTGCCAATTAAATATTTAATTACTAAGTAATAAAGGAGGCGTCATAACTCATACACGCACAGCCCGAAACAGCTGTAATAATAATAATAATAACCGAGAATACAATCAGTCATGTTTGCGGTACCTATGTTATACATTTTGATATATTTTGAGTTAACAAATATTGATTTACTGAACGCACTATTTTTGGCTTTAAATTTTCGTAGTTTTCAACAAAATTAGTTTTTCGTTAATGTTTATTTAAACGAGGCTTAGTGTTTTTATACTCAAGTGTTTAATTTAAGCGGCCCTTTGGTGCAGTGGATAGCATATTGGACTTCTAATCCAAAGGTCGCGGGTTCGATCCCCGCAAGGGCTCAATTCGTCAAGTTTTTTATTGTCGGAAGATCTCAAATTAAATATAAACGATATATTGAAGTAAGTAGTATGACATCTCCCAAATACTGATTGGTTTTAGTTTTTCATAACACAACTTTAACAGTAGACAGCAAATTATCAGTCGAGGGACAACAGCAATTCAAGAACTTCAGTCAATACTCAAAAAGAGTTCCTCGGCGAAGATTTTAGCGACTCACCTGGCTATGTTGGTATACTATAAGCCTCTGAATAAAAAATCAGACTTGTTACCATTTATATTTGGAATTTACCGGTAGGTACTTTATTGCGAAGCTCGCTCAAAGACTAAAAAAGTTGAGTATATCAAAAGATCCGAATAGGGGTAAGAACCGACCGAAATTCCCTTCTCCTTCCACTACGCTCCTAAAAATTTGGATTACTATATCACAGATCCTACCATTGATGTCTTTTTCTCTGCTTACATATCGATGAAGGACATGTGGAAGGGAACGAGTCACTGAAGCTGAAGCGTAGTGAGTTTTTCACGGCAGAGACTAAGCTAGGAACGAAAGTAGGAGTAAGAGCTTTATGTTAGTAGCTCTAAATCAATTTTAGTTTCAGGCTACCGAACCACTTTAGTGTTCTTCAGGCAAAGGGGACTCTTATTAAGATGAGAGTAGACTTACTTCTACGAAATGCAGGTCTTTCAGTAGAATGATCATCATTGAGATCGCTAACGCTCAAAGCTATTAAAGCAATTACGGACCTCATTAGAAATAGCTTCATGCTATATCATTAGACTCATTTGGCTCCCGGATCATAGCGAAAGCTCAAGTAACTGAAAAGGAAAAATCTGACAAGAGGAGACAATCTTGCCACCCACATAGAGGAATGAGACCGAGTCGGATCTCTAACATTTAGAGTACTAGCACTTGACCAATGAACCTCGCGTACGCACAGCAAGCGTTGGGCGACGACCAGCTCCCGAGCGACTGCTAGGTTTTCGGGCCTAGAATACTTAGAACGGAAGAGATCTACTAAATTACTTGCCATTAAAAAAGTTCATCTTCGTAAAGTATCTTACTATAAATTGTGCAATAGGCATTCATACGGAAAAGCTGAAAGCTTATCGGTCGCAAGTAGTCAAAGTTGTACATAAAAAAGTGAAATGGAAACATCCAGGTACTTTCCCTTCCATTATCCAGGCCTTGAAAGAACAAAGTTGAAACTTCTCAGCATCTCACCTCAAGCAAATCAGTAAACATAGCCAAAACTGAGATTACCAGTTTCAGAAAAAGCGCTCACAATTCCTTGTCGATTTTTGGGGGTTTTATAACATATAATATAGAAGATTTAGAAACCACAGCGGACCGGTTTCCAAGCTGTTCAAGTGTGATTTCTATTAGAATCAACTCTTAACAAAACCTAAATTAATATACTTCATTTATAACTCAAGTACGACTGGAACGATTTCAAGGTCTTCACACCTGATACACGGTATTAATATAAAGTAATAAAACGGCTTTACTTCGGTTAAAGAAAAAATAATTTTCAGAAAGATATCTCAAAAACTGAACTTTCCAGGTGTGATCTCAATTAGAACCAACCTCTCAACCTAACCTAATTTTTAAGATAGATATCTCAAAGACTGAGGATTAAGTTCACGTAGACATATGGAAGGACCGGCATGGCTATATCGGCTCAGCTCATGCTGATACATATTTTAAAGAGTCCAGAAGTTTTCATTTTTAATACTCAATAAACAGGGGTATGAATCTCGGTGAACTAATATCAACAACTTTAGTGTTCCAGAAAAATACCCAAATATATAAAAATACGTGCATAGTAATCTCAAATATATAAAAAAAAATCGAAAAACTGTTAAACTAATTTATCTAAGGAATTCCTTTATAAAACTGTATGGTACATAGCTCGCCTGAAGAGAAAACTTTTAACAGCTCAACACTTCGTCAATAGATATTTTTAAAAATAAAACGAAATCCTGACAAATATAATAGTTATAGACTATATTTTTGTTAAATCTCTTCATTCTTCTTTACAATCAAAGCTCACTGTCTGCCAACGCTTATGTCCTTCTAACCTTAATGAAGTAAAACTAATTAATAAAAAAATAGAAACTAATTTAATAAAAGTGCCAATTAAAAGCAAAACCTTATGAATCTTAGCGTGTAGCAATTAGTTAAACCTTTATGAGTAATACTTCGAGAAAGAAAAAAACACAGGATGTGAAACAAAACAGCTGAGGACACAACTATCGGGTGATTTTTTTGAGGTTAGGATTTTCATGCATTAGTATTTGACAGATCACGTGGGATATCAGACATGGTGTCAAAGAGAAAGATGCTCAGTATGCTTTGACATTTCATCATGAATAGACTTACTAACGAGCAACGCTTGCAAATCATTGAATTTTATTACCAAAATCAGTGTTCGGTTCGGGTTCGGTTTTTATCGACAAATTTTGTTCAGCGATGAGGCTCATTTCTGGTTGAATGGCTACGTAAATAAGCAAAATTGCCGCATTTGGGGTGAAGAGCAACCAGAAGCCGTTCAAGAACTGCCCATGCATCCCGAAAAATGCACTGTTTGGTGTGGTTTATACGCTGGTGGAATCATTGGACCGTATTTTTTCAAAGATGCCGTTGGACGCAACGTTACGGTGAATGGCGATCGCTATCGTTCGATGCTAACAAACTTTTTGTTGCCAAAAATGGAAGAACTGAACTTGGTTGACATGTGGTTTCAACAAGATGGCGCTACATGCCACACAGCTCGCGATTCTATGGCCATTTTGAGGGAAAACTTCGGAGAACAATTCATCTCAAGAAATGGACCCGTAAGTTGGCCACCAAGATCATGCGATTTAACGCCTTTAGACTATTTTTTGTGGGGCTACGTCAAGTCTAAAGTCTACAGAAATAAGCCAGCAACTATTCCAGCTTTGGAAGACAACATTTCCGAAGAAATTCGGGCTATTCCGGCCGAAATGCTCGAAAAAGTTGCCCAAAATTGGACTTTCCGAATGGACCACCTAAGACGCAGCCGCGGTCAACATTTAAATGAAATTATCTTCAAAAAGTAAATGTCATGAACCAATCTAACGTTTCAAATAAAGAACCGATGAGATTTTGCAAATTTTATGCGTTTTTTTTTTTAAAAAAGTTATCAAGCTCTCAAGCTCAAGATACAACTGATTGAGTAGCGCAAAGCAATCGGAAGGATACATTAAAACTGGATTAATTAAAAGTTGAATTGTTATTGTTATAACATAACTTTTAGGCGAGCATTCCAACTGCTAAACGAGATGAGTGAGCGGAAGAGAGTGGGAGCCAAAGTGTGTAGGAAACATCAAACCAACAAGTACAAAACATAACCTCACACAATATCTTCATCATTTCCAACATTTGGCTTCACAGTTACTCAAAAAAACGGCAGCATTTAATTTCCCACGAACATTGTCGGCGCCATCGGCGGCCTTCTGCCATTTGCCTAATTAGAAATGGCCGGGCGCAAACGAGCGGCAATAAGAAAAACACCGAAACACTGAAATGCTAACTAGGGCCAAAATTTACAAATGCACAACCGCAAATGTGGCAAGTTGTTGTTGTTGGCGCGCTGTCCATGCTGCGGACTGAATGAATGAAGTTGAAGAAACTTGCCAACCTTAAATTGCAATTATCGCAATATACATTGCCAAGCGGAAGACAGCAAAAAAAAAGGCGCACACACTTACACATGCACAAGCAGAACACAAGTAGCGAGGAATAATGCGAGAGGTTGGCGCGTAAAAATGTGAAAAAAATACAGAATTCACTTTTTCCTCAACTTAATGATAATCGTGTTTTCTTTTTCGTTTTTTTCTTTAGTCTTTGTATTTTTTTGTTTGAACCCGCCACTTATATCCTCTTTAGCCGGCGTTAGTTGTGGGGCGTTGCAACGCCTTAAATATATGTATGTATCTAGAATTACATAACTCACCGCCAACAAGTGCAGCAACAACAAGTGTTTGACATTTGCTCGTCTGCTGATGCTGCACAGTATAATTAATAATTCATTGCAAATACTAGTAGGACATGAATTATTCAAATGCAGCGTTGGGAGACGGCCAATAACTTTGCTAAGGCATGCAAATAACTGTAGATGTGGGTAATTAAAAATATGCAAGGCATATTGAAAAGAAATAGATTGTGTGTTCATTGTGGCTGCAGTTTAAATATTAATTTAAGAACCCAAGTTCAGTTACTGTCTCAGAATAATCAGTGTGACAACTTGAGTCGATTTAACTAAATCCGTCTGTGTGTCTATACTTTCTATAGTTTCGAGATATAAATTCCAAATTTTGCTCACATCCTTTCCTACTCAAGAAGCTGCTCATTTGTCGAAATCGTCTATATCGGACTACTAAAGCATTTAGCTACCATATAGACTGAACGATTGAACTCAGTGCTTGCATGGAAAACTTTTTTATTTGATCAAATATAATAACGAAATTTCGCAAGGACAATTAGCTAGGACTATAGTGCAATCTGCGAAGAAATTGTTCATGTTAATCAACTATAACGTATAGCTGCCATACAAACTGAACGATCAAGATCATGTCGTTGTATGAAAAACTTTTTTATTTACCAAAATATCTTCACGAAATTCAACATGGATAATTTTCCAAGGCACTTATGTAATCTCCGAATATTTTGTTCGGATCGAAAGTCTCTACCATATAGCTGCCATACAAACTGAGCACTCAAAATCCAGCTTTTATAAGGAAAACTTTTATATTTGAAGAACTTTACTCCCGAAATTCGGCAAAAATAATCACTTAAGGCAATAATGTAATCTCCGAAAAAATTTTTCAGATCGAATATCTATAGCATATAGCTGCCATACAATATTAATCGTTCAGAATCTTATCCATATCTTTGTATGGAAAACTTTTTTATTTGTCAAGATATCTTTACGAAATGCGAAACAAATTATTTTCTGAACCAAAGGTGTAATATCCGAAGAAATGTTTAAGATCGAACCACTATGGCATATATCCACCACACAAACAAAACGATCGAAATCAAGTTCTTGCATGCAAAACTTTTTTACACAAAATTCTAGATGGAGTATTGCCAAAAGCAAAGTTGCAATCTCCGAAAAAATTATTCACATTAGTTCATTATTCATAAAGCGGCCATACAAACTGACCAAATAAAATCAAGTAAAAACCTTTTTATACCCATCCATACTGTAAGAAATGCATCTGTGAAGGGTATTATAGCTTCTATACATTCATATTTACCGTTCTTTCTTATTTTTAAAAAACTTGATTCAAAAATAATTTATCTTTGTTCAAAATAATACTTACACTTAAATGCTTAGTGGCGATTTTTTTTTAAATTTTCAAGCCAACAAAAAATATAGGCCTCAAAAACTGTCGGAATTCACTTTTAAAAACTTTTATTTTACCATTATCCTCAAACTCTAAAATTTTTAAATATTTGTTCCACTCATTTATAACTTACAACCGTTTGTTGCCAAATGCTTGGTAGCGAAAAGTCCAGTTTCTGCCATACGTCAGCGAACAGCTACACAATGCGCAGAAAAAATGTGTCCGCAGTCCAAAAGCATAATTGGCACCCGGAATTTAACACAGTTGTATATATACATACACAATTACACATATGCCTACACAATTACACGTATACATATACAATAAGACACCCATACAAATGTTCTAGCATAACATTAGGCGCACAGCGTGTTGAAATAATTAATTCATTCTTGCAAAACAAATCCGCTAGGTTTAGCCTTCACACTACCAACCAAACAAGCGCGCACATACACACACACACACGCCAAGTGGAATAGTCAATAGAGTCAGAACGGCTGTCTGCTGCCAAGCGCAGAGCACAAGCCAAGACGGCGAGCGCCGTCCGTGTAGTTGTAGCCCTGTGTGTGTGTGTGGCGGGAACAAATAAATTAAGCCTATTTAACGCTTTGAGCCATTTAAGCAACGCCACTTGTAATTGCACAGCCTGGCGGCTGACAACTGACCGCATTAGCTGAAAACGAACACATGTCTACATACAAACATATATTCATATATATCTATTTATATATACATAGATATAAGTATAAATGCAGAGTAAAAGTATAAATGAACTTGTGTGTTTCCTTGCCACAACGTTGTAAGTGTTGCCAACTTGACCTAACCTTCTTGGTATCGCGTACCGCATATATTTCCATTACTGTATCTCATTACAACTAAATAAATATGCTCACACACAAACACATCTACACATAAGTATACATATATTGCTATTTGTTACACTTCATTATATAAATAACGCTATTTGCTAACTGTTCCTTTGCTCTGCGCTTTGTCTGATTGCAGGAATTTATATTCTCATTTTTATTATCGTCACGTTTATTTTTACGACCCCATGAACTGCTTGGCAAATTATTATCCTCGGTACCTGATAGCGGGTCGTTAGAATCATTAGTCGCATTACTAGCCGAGTGGACGCAAAAGTTCCCCTACGATTATCGCGACGAACGTATGATGGGCCATGTTAAACATATCGTTGCCAGGTAAGTACTACAAATTACTTAAGCTCTCTATGCCAGCGCATGAGTGTACATGAATATATTAACTCACAATTGATTTTTATTTTAATTACTGTTGAATTATTTTTTTTTTTCTTGTATCATGGAGAACTTAGATAAGAAAAGAAGTGGTACTGTTTCATACATAAAAACGTTGAGTTAATCAGCAAACATTTAAACAGAGAAAGAAAACAGAGGTGTTACTCTCTTACAAGTAGTTTTTAAAGAATTTTTGGAAAATTTAGTTTAATTTTTATAAACCTTATCAAAGTGTCGAGCTCTCGTAAGTTGTTTGTGAATATATTTTATAGCACCAATTTCCCCCTTTTTTTGATTCAAAATAAGTTCGTAATCTCTAGCTTAATTTCAGCCAAATTCAAATTTTTTTGTCTTTAATAGAAAATTATTTCTAACAGGTCAATTGAAAAGTACCCGGCCTGCCATAGTAAACACACAATTTTTTGGCAAAATACCAATTTTTTCTTCAGCATGTACCTTCAAGAGCAATATACTGATTATAGTGACCCACCAACTTTTCGATACCATTTTTAAACTCCTGCAACATATTGCTGCAGAGTATAATAGTTTTATTCCCCTAACGGTTTATGTATCACATAAAACTAACCAGCTCGATATGGGGTTATATATAAATATATAAGCTGTAACTTGAATAAAATTTGAGTATCTTGATAAAACCTGGAACGCATGTTTCTTAGCTGAAAAAAATTACGAGTCCTCAGTCGATGAAAATTTCTTCCCAGCCGGCATTCTTTTGCGATCTGAAAACAGAAATAGTCGCTAGGGTTGAGATTGAAGAGCACAGTGGATGCGATAGCAATTCGAAGCAAAATTCCTGGATTTCAGACTTCAAGCCTTCAAACGGTCCAGTCTACGTATATAGTCACTGTTGACGAGCCATTCTTTTTTAAGGGAGTCAATAGAACTTATTCCATGCGCTTCCCACAATTGCGACGCTGTATCCTTCCCAATCGACTGTTGTGTTTTCAAAGCTATCATCGTCCCGATAGACATCGATTGGACTTCGGAATGAAATGATGAAGTCATGTTTCATTCATTAGGATTAAACATCTTCAAATACTCCAAATCATCAACACGTCGTTGTTTTTCTTCACAAGTGCTCACGCGTGGCATCCACCTTATACAGAGCTTTGTCATATCTAAATATTATATTATATAATTTCGTTTGTTTAGGATGCCTGCTGTCTCAAACAACTTCACTCTTTTGATGTTGTTGTCGATGACAAACTTGACTGTTCATATTTAAAAAATCATAAAATATACTATTTCATAACGAAAATTAAATAGAAATACTAACATTTCATTATTCAAAAACCTAACATCAAATTAACAAATATAACTTTTCGTTTAAAGCACTGTCATTAAAACAAAAACACTTCCAATTTTTGATGCCACCTGTGCAATGGTCTCTACTAACTTCTCCAAGCCATTGCAATTTTCCTATGAAATTAAGTTATTCTACTAATTAATCTGTAGTACTAGCATTTGTCCTTTGACTTCAGTGATTTCTGAAACGTTCCTTATTAGTTATTCCTAATTGAACTTACAATCAATAGTATTGATATATTATATTATTGCATCATATATATATATATATACCAATATTTGTGCTTTTGTTTGCTTTGCAGATGTTCCAATACAAATCTAGAAGGTGTAGTTTCCGAAATACTGAGTGCCTTGTTGAAACAATTGACTGACTTGGAAAGACATGAAGAAGATCTACGCGCTTGTCAAAGTACAACTGAAAAGGTGAGTAAGAAATTTACATTTACCAAATATATATTAAAAGTATACTTGTAGATTGTCAATTGATATACGAAACCCACATCTAGGAATACTTAATAAATTTAACCCTTGGTTTTACATTGGTACTTCTTGTAAAATACCGAAGTGTTTGCAAGCATTTACCCTTAAGCGACTCTATGTATAATATGAAAATCGTTAGAAAGAGGAAAATTAAAATATTTAACCCTTAGTTTAATATTGGTAACAGCTTTCCAAGCAATTACTAAGAGAGCAGATTTAAAGTGTTTTATTCTTAATTTCATATTAAACCACATCTCAAGTAACTCATAAAGAGCAATAGAGAAAATCAAATCTGAAAATCATTAACCCACGAGTGTTGTATTGCTGTTCATATTGCCAAAGTTAAAATAAAAATTAGTTCTGAAATTGAGTGTCAAAGTGTATTTAGTGCTGCCATCCGCTGCTGGCTCTCTTACGAATATTCATTGCTCGTTTTAATTAAAATCCCAACTTAGTCTTATTGCTTGCTATTCTTTTTCCAACAGGGCTCTATATATATACATATATTTATATATATATATATTATATTTACTCTAAACAAGTAAATTCCCATTTTAATTGAACATGTTTTGACGTATTAGTAAGGAATTTTACCTGATTAGTACGAATTGCCTCTTTGCGCAAATAAATACAAACATACTCACCAATAGTTGCTTAAATAGTTCTCAGCCAAATCAATTTTCATGCCAATTAAGCTTTCCACTGACAATATAAATGTGTTTAGCTACAAACTTGCTAAAGACATGCCTTAACTTGGTTCAGCTCTTTCCAATTAAACGCAAATTACAGTTGAACCTAAATAACTCGAACTCTGGAATTATCAATAGAAATCAAATTTCATAAAAATTTCCTTACCTAATTTAAGTCTTTCTAACTCGCAACTTTTTTGTTAATTATGGTGATTTGTGTTAGAGAAGTGCAACTGTATACAAGTATGAAAACACGAAATAAAATAATATTGAGTGCATTTTTAGTACAATATTTACCCAAGCAAATTCTTACATATATTTTTATAAATTTTTCTTTCAGCCTGAACACAACAAATTAGACTGCCCGACCGCTTCACAATACGCACAAATTCTCTGTCGGCTGGAGAAAAAGTTGGCAAAGCAAATTGGCCCCGAAGAGTTTCTGCAATGCAGCAGTAATGTGCTGCTCGACAAACAGGTGAAATATGAAAACAATGAATTATTATTATTTGCATTTGCAACTTGTAATATTGAGTCGAACAAAAGTGATACATGAAGATTTGGTACAAGCAATCATGCCGTGGCCGAATGCCTGCCTAACCCGTTTCATAACACAGACGTTTATATGCACTAACCTTTCTATACTAAACCTGCAGTATTTCTAATTTGTTGGTGTATTTGTAAGATTTTTCGAAAGCGCTTGAGCAACTGTATCTTCCTGTGAGCACAATATTTTATTTTAACTGACTATGATTTATGTTTATATACAAAGATATATCCACATATATACAGAAATGTATGCATAACAATGCCTATGGCAGTTCTGCAGTCAAATTTCAAATAACACACGACTTCCTGACTACAATCGCACTAGCCAGAACAGATCACATTTTTTTGAAAAAGAAACATTAAAGGCTGAAAAAAATCCCCACAACATTTTCCCCAAAAGTATAGATTTAATCAAATAGTTTGGCGCACCTTTTGTACTAGCATGACAAAAGTCATTGACCAAAATATTGCAACTCATACAATATCTACGCGCTTCTCCAAGAAAAAATTAAAAATCAGCCAGTTAAACTAGGTTAAAAGGTCGATTTTAACAATAATCTCACTTAAGTCGTTCATATCCGGTCATTAGAATACCTAAAACTGCTGTAAAGCCGATCAAAAATACGCTCATAAAACGACGGAGCACTTTGTGCTTATCATAAAATTGTTGAGGCTGCTAATATTAGATTCGGCTATGTTTGCTGGTTCGCCGTTGGTACGGCTACGGAAATTTTTCAGCCTCAAACTTGTCAATGCTGGATAATGGAGAAGAGAGTGCCTATATGCATCTACCCCATTTTCTTACATAAAACTTTGCCAGTCCGTGACCGACTAGACACTGCTTAACAGAATGAATGGTTATTGGACAATGTCCAGAAAGATCTGCTACGATTGTGGCAAGATGAACTCTGTCAAAGACAAGTAAATCTTCTAGGTTCTACACTGCGCAAATACGCGGATGCTAGTCGTCAATCAAAACCTGGTAAACATAAACGAGGTCAATTTTTTTTTTTTTGGTTTCGCAGAGCAAAACACCATCAACCAGTACTGTAGAATTCTTGACAGCCCTCTACACCTCCGCAGAAAGCTCTGCACGAGGCACGTGGCTTTCTTTCGCTCGTGAGTTTTCAGAAGACACGAACTTTTAATAGTAGTCTTACACACAAAGCTGAATATCTCGACGAGCACATCAATCGCACAGATAGAGTCGATTTCTAGCCGACCGTAGTTGCCCATTTATTTTCTGTGGAAAAAAAGCTAGCAGCCCAGTTGAACTCTTTTACATACTAGTTACGGACTAGCTAGCTTATTTGACTTGAGTCTACGTACAATTGACGAATATATGTACATACTAGCATATGAGATACTTCTTTAATTGTCCAAAGCTCAAGGGCCATGCAACTGCATTCAATAAATTTTTCAATTTCAACTATCAAAGTGCTTCGATTTATGCAGAAACCACATTCTGCATGGAAATTTCACTTGATGCATTGATTGAATTTACTTACGGAAATGACTCATAGGCCAGCACATGAACATAAAAAGTGAGAAAGAGAATTTTTCAGAACGGTGTGCCAGAGAGGTCAAAATGTTGTTAGTGAAATAAATTTTAGCTAGTTGTGAATGGAAACAAATTGAGTGCCAAAAAAGCAATGTCAATCGCTAAGTGAACTTTTGAAAATTTTTGAGAATGAGCAGTTGACTCATACTATATATTTGACAAATAGCGAAGCGAATAATTCAATACATTGCTATACAAACTAGACGATCTCGCTTGGTTTCGTGATTGTATGAAAAACTTTTCAATTTGACGAGATATCTACACGAAATTTAACATGGATCATTTTCGAAGCCAATTATGCTATATCCCAAGAAATTTTTCAGTTCACTATACCATATAGCTGTCATATAAACTAAAGGATCGGAATCAACTTCTTGTATGAAAAACTTTTCAATTTGATGAGATATCTTCACGCAATTTTGTATAAGTTATAATATAAAGCAGTAGTACCATATCCCAGCAAATTGCTGAAATCGGTTCACTATATAGCATATAGCTACCATAGTACTGGCTGATCAAAACTTTTTAATTTGTCAAAGTATCTTCATGAAAATTTGGACAGATTATAAGCCAAGACATTACTAAGATGTCCGAAAATTATGCATTGTAGCTTCAGTGCAACCAAAGTTAAAATTTTTCTCATTTTCATCACAAAGAATTAAAATTTGTATTATTTTTTGAATAACCCAATAATTTTGAGTACATTTGCAACAGGCCTACCGTTGCAAGTTCTCCCTTCGTATATGGATAACCCAATATTGTGTAAGCTTCTTTGCTGTATCTGGTTGCAAGCTGCTTACCATGTATGTGTGCATGTAAATACCTCTCAATACACACATACATATGTATGTCTGGGCACACACACCTTTGACGCAAACGCAATTAATAACTCTTTTAGATCTTTCATCCAACAAATTCGTCTGTGTATACATATGTGTGTATGTGTGTTCGTGACCTGGTGCAAACCAAATTTAATTAAAAGCGGCAGAGCAAATTTAAGACTGCTTACGTAATTCGCATGTAATCAGAAATGTATTTGGGCCTGACTGCTGCTGTCGAGCTTTGAGTTTGCTGTCGCTCGTATTTACCTTGGTTTGCACTTATATATATGTAAGTGTACTCCTGTGTTTATTTGACTGTGTGTATGTGTGTGTGTGTGCATTGCTTGTGCTTACTTATTTACAATTTATATTTTTGTATTCACTTGTAATCTGATTAAAGTGACGGCCTGCTTTCGCAATGCAAAAGATCTGTCCCAATGCACTTTTTAATTAAAAGAATTACAAATTTATTACCGTTCGTTGCCACTTCATTTAAATTCACCCATGCACACGCACACACACACATACACAGCGTGGAGCGACACGCAAACAAAGGTAAAAGGTGAGACCGCCAATTCGCAATGAAAGGCAGCTTTTGCTGTTTGCCGTGCCGTCCAAAGCCGTGCCTGTGGCTGCCTGCGTGTGTGTAAATCCGTGTGTGGAGTTCAAGTGCGATTCAACAGCGACATTGGCTTCGTTGGTCAGCTCTTCAGCCGAGTCAGAGAGCGTGTAAAATAAACTTATTAGCAATTCTTCTTCGCATTGTGTTCACCGGCATTATCTCGTATGTACCGCTGCTTGCACTTACTCGCCTCACTATTATACATATAAATGCATATACATATATATATGTATGTGTGTTCATAAATTTTCATGCCTCGTTTTCATCTTTTTCTTCTTCTTCTTATCTCTTCGTTATTGCGCAGAAAAAGTGGGACCAACCGAGCACGTCCGGCGGCCCACCCGGCGTCCAGGATCCGAAGAAAACGTGCAATTTGGAAACCTACCTGGATTGGTCGGCACGTCTGCGCCTCTTCGTATGCAATGAAATATTACAGGTAAGTCAGACAAAACGTTACAAATGGTTGGAAGCAGTAGAGCGATTACTAGTGTTGCTAACATGTTTATGATTTTACGTTGAAATCGTTATAACGGGTTTATTGGTTAATTTTATATTATATTAAGCAGAGCTAGCTATAAAAAGCTATAAAACTCTTCACATATGCAAATGAATTCTCAAAAGAACTTTGTTCGGTCAGTTTGTGTGGCAGCTATGTATATGCTATAGTCTTCCGATCCGAATAGTTTTTTCGGAGATTATTGCGCTATATGACCAACAACACTGTGCCAAATTTAATGAATATCTTAGCAAATGAAAAAGTTTTCCATACAAGGACTTGATTTTAATCAAGTAGTTTGTATGACAGATATGTGCTATAGTCGTTCGTTCTCAACAATTTCTTCTGAGATTGTAGCGCCTTCTTGGACAATAATACAAACAAAATTTCATGAAAATACCTCTACAAATAGAAAAGCTTTTCATACAAGAACCTTATTTTGGCAGTCCAGTTGGTATGGCAGCTATACGCTATAGTAGTCCAATTTGAATATAATTTTTGGAGATCACAGCCTTGCTTTGAAAGATAACTCAAGCTAAATTTTGTGAAGATACCTCTTCAAGTAAAAAAGTTTTCTATACAAGAACTTGATTCCGATCGTTCAGCTTGTATATCAGCTATATGTTACAGTGAACCAATGTAAATAATTTCTCTCAAGATAATATAAGCTTAAGATTACTATAGACAATAACTAAAATAAATTTCGTGCAAATATTTTGGCAAATAAAAAATTTTACCTTTCAAGGACTTTATTTTGACCGATCATTTTCAATGACAGCGATGTCTTATAGTAGCACGATATCAGCAATACCGACAAATAGGTAGCTCCTTGTAAAGAAACAGTCATATGCTAAATATGAAATCGATATCTCAAAAAGTGAACGGCTGGGGGTCTAATTATGGACCAAAATCGAAGAAAAATTTACCTAGTTTTTTTGAACCATAGAATTAAAATTAAATTGGTTTTTGCTAATACACCCATAAAGACCAAAACACTTTGAGCATTTGTACCCTGTAGCCAGAACAGCGGAGGAAAAATACAAAAGCCTTCGGGATCAACAGACACAGGACAGCGATTCCTTCCACAGCCGCATGTGTGGTCGCACATTTACATAAGTGAATGTGTGGTCAGTAAGGACACATACTTGTATTGTAGCATGCGTATAGGAGCAGGTCTGATTGTGCACGTGAGTGCAAACAGAATCAATTGGGAATACAGGTAAATTAACTGTTTCTACAATTTCCGTGCTGTTGTAGCTGATGAATGGGCTTAACATGGCGGAAGCGTAGAATTTACGACGACACCAATGTGTTGATGGCAAAACAGACAATGTTGGATTGAAAATATTTACACATACAAATATCAACCACGTTTGAGAGCTGCAGCGACCAACGTTTGACTTCTATGGACGAGCGGGAATTTCAACGTATATGGAAGCTAAGCTATGGATTATTTTACTATTTTCTTCTGAAAGGCAGCTAAAGCAACCATTATATGCTTTCATTGTTGATAAGTCTAAGAAGCTTCTTCCTAAACATAGCAGAAATAAATATATGCGAAAGTAAGGCACCAACTGTCTTAACATAAACCTTAAATATAAGCAAAGACATAGTCTAAAGCTTAAACCTGCCTCCAACAGCTCCGCGAGTAGTCTCAGTTGTGCACAAAATTGTTACCTCACCCATTTTCCAACATCCCTCTCACAGCACAACCACCTTTATTTGCAAATTTATATATTTTGAAACACATTAACCGGCAACTGCTGATTTGAAGCTATCAGCAATGCCTTTCCGCCAATCTACTTGCCATTCCTTGCACTCGCTTCATTTTCGGCGATATGTAATTTTCATTTTCATGAAATTTAAATCACATCAACGCCACTTTACAATCGCAATTCACTGCTGCAATTCAAGTCATAAATTCGGTCAGTTGGCTGCTTGCAACATGCCACAAGCGCCACAAACTAGGCAATGCATATGCCTGTCATGCAACACATGCTCTTTCTCATTGTACACTCGGCTCTGATTACCGCACTTCAGCAGCTTCTTGCCTCAGTCCACGCCACTGCCGTTGATGCTTCTTACAACATATGTATTAAACACACACGCTTCCATTACTTTAGCGTATAACCCTATTTGTCTGCCCTATACCACATTAAACATTTCATATTCTGCTACTGGCCTTGTTGTAATGGAAAATTTAATTAAATCTGAGTACTACATGCGCTCTTACAGACGAACACAAATGCGCGCTTCTCACTGTAGTCACATACATACACACACATATACACAAACAATTGTGGTGATAAGCACTGGAAAAGCAGTTGGTAGTCTGCAGTAAATGATCCATGCTCCGTAGCCGGTAGATCCAACCTGCTTGCATCCTTTTTGCGCTGTGCTTACACATCGCTCTAGCAAAAATACTCCGTCTCTTCGCATAAATATTTTTTATGCACGCACACACAAATAAACATGTGGTGCGAAACTTAGCTACTTAATATCCTTTAAGCTAAAATGAGGCAGCAAGTTGAAAGTATGCTTGTGTTTGTGTTTCCTGGTGTATAAAATATGTCACTTGTCCGCTTAGATACAAAATAATTCAATAAGGAAGCCAGTGCTTGCAGCACTTTTTATTGGTTTTTCTCGTAATTAAAGAAAGTAGAACTAAAGTGAGCCAGCACACAGAAAGAAAATCAGGCATTAGCGCCTGATGAAATGCAAATTAGACCTCTGCAAGAAATTCACTAAATATGCAGAGATCTATAATAAAGAAATCTAAATAGATCTTGAGCAGTTTACAGTGTATATATATATATATTTAGTAGGTCGATTACAACACTTTGTTCAGAGATTTTAGGTTGGTTTTAGACAACAATCCGTGACATTCTTTTTTGAAGTTATATGGAATGTGGATGCAGTTCCCCACGGTTCGGTACTATCAAATGACGGTATGGGTGGTTTGCGCCTGAAACCTCGATTAGAGCTCTCATCCCCACTATTTTCCACCGTTCCTGCGACATCTGTCTCAGCAGATTACTACGATCTTTGAATGCCACGATCTGTTATCGTTTTGGCTGTAGCCAGTAGCCGCTGCCTTGGGCGGTGTCGACTTGTTGTCCCCGCGCTTGATGTTCAACTTCTGCGCAGGTTCATGTTTTTCTCTTTAGTAAGAATATGTTTGTTTCTCTCTCTGTCGAACGATACCTTTCTCAAGCGATGTGCTGCCGTTTTTAACCAGCTTTCTAGCCCAAGCCAACCTTTTCACCTCTTCCACCTTTAGGTTCGACTTGCCCTTGAGTAGGCTACATATCCCGGCCACCATCTTGTAACGCGCTTTAGCCTTGAGTCTTGACTTCTACATGCGTTTACTCTTGATGTCTGAGTTGGAAAACCCTTCACCTGTCCAGAATAACGCAAACTGTTTTTCATTTTCCGTTATCTTCCACCGACGTCTGGGCTGATATCTCAGCCCACTTCACCTCTTAATTGGTCTCCATATGAGCTTTGACTACGGGAATCTCCACCCCTATCGTTTTATACTCACTTCCAAAGGCTGTTGTATTCCCCTAACCATCTCTTTATGAGGTTGTATAGACTATGTCGTAGCTCATCCAGCCCAAGCCAATATAAGATCACTTAATTACAAGCTCTGAATGTTGATCCATAAGGGGAATGTTTACAGAGTGTCTTGAACCATAATCCTTGACAAAGTTTGTGAAGATATTTTATAAAACAAAAAAAAAATCAAGAAACATTTACATGAACTTGATTTTGATCGGTCAGTTTTTAGGCAACTATATATTATATTATGATGATCTGATGTAATCAATTCCGACAACATAAACATAAAGAAATTTTTTTTTTTTGTTTTGAAGTTTATTTCTTTCAAATGTTGGCCAAGGCTATGTCGCGGATGGGACCAATTTTCGATGACTGTTCGAGCACTTCGATTAGTAGCTAGCGAATGACACGTTTGATATTTTACTCCAAAGCCGCAATCGAAGCACAATTGTCTGCATAAACTTTAGATTTTACATATCCCCACAGGTCTAGCAGTGTGATATCACACGGTATTGGTGGCCAATCGATCGGGCCAAACCGTGAAATTATCTGCTTCCCGAATTTTTCTTTCAATAAATACATTGGCTGATGTGATGTATGCGAAGCAGCGCCATCTTGTCGAAACCGTAAAAGTATATCGCCGAAATTACGAGCTTCCATCGGCCCACAAACTACGTCAAACCGTTATTTTTTCTAAAGAAAATTACAGCTTTTGAATCTCCTCTGGTTGCTCTTCTATTCAAGTATCTCTACTTGAATCATCCTATATATACTTTATAAAGTCTTCCGTGCTTCCTACTTAGTGTTGTGAATTTTGCGGCAAACTCAGCATTAGACCGAACTGTGCTTTTTTTAATATATAATATATAAAATTTATTATTCAGTCGAAAGATATATTTTTATAATGAGAGACCAAAGTAGTCACTATCCGCCCACCTGAACCAATACTGCCTTCAACACAATTCTCAAGCTTATACAAATATTTGCTTCACTTCGGTTTGCTAAATTTGCCCAAATGAACAGCAGGCAAATATTGACGACTATATATATATATATGAGTCCCATATAACAGTATATATTCACGAAGCTAAATATATTTGCACTGCCCTTCTAAGACGCGTACACAAACAAGTAAGCCAAATTCGGTTGGAATGCGCTGTAAAACAAATTGAGAAATCGATACAGCCAAATTTACAAATCATTCGAAATGCCTCAAGCTGATAGTCGAACTTGAATATTGCATAACAATTCGCTAGCCATTTGCTGTGAGTGTGGACACTTAAGTGTAAAGCTATCTGCTAGCAGCACTTGTGCATAGGCATACATATGTATGACAATCTCACAGTCACGTAACGGCCTAGTCAAGCGATGATATACAAAATGGATATTTATGTGCATATGTTCTTACATTCGGACCTAAATCAATTCTGCTGGCATCGCTCGGTAATGAGAGCATTGGCAGTTTTGAAGGCACTGCAGTAATTAAGCTATTTACACCCTAGTGCCACCAATGATATATTTGTACATATCTGCTTGAGCTCGAGTTGGTGTGGCACAAGCGCAGGCAATTTATTCGTCACCCGAACTAATAACCACAATCCCAATTAGTGAAAGTAATACCAACTAGTAAGGGCAATAAAGGTTCACCGGCCATACACCAAATATATCAAAATACGAACTTAGTGAATTCTCAAGCAGAGCACTAACGTGGTGACCCCATGCAAGCTTCAGGGCAAACACTTGCAAAATAATTGCTGAAATTCAAATTAAACTAGAATTTATATAATTTGTGAAAAGGCAATAGAAATAATTGGATATTGAATTACATATGAGAGTTAGTTGCTTATTTTTATATATTTAAGATTGACTTCTTATAATTAGGATCACAAGAAATAAACCTTAACTAGGTTTTGTGTAATTTCTGCACAAATATATTTATATCGTTTTTCTTTTTGAGGTATCGAAAACAATAAATCTGTGGAGTTGGTCCTCTCTCCTCAAAATTATTAGTTTCACGATGATCTCTAATTACTCAAGTCTAGGTCTGTATGATTACAAGGATTAAGGATTATCACGGATTATCAGCTGTTGGAATATACTATCAGAAATACAGAAGCCTTTCACCGGACGAATATTATTCCTCTTCTTTATTGGCGTAGAAACGCTCTCCTCCGACGTGGTTTTCTTCTTGTAATTGGAAGGTTTTTTACGTGGTGGTTCGCCTTCAAACGTATGCTTGGATAGGAAGCTTTCAAGGAATCCGAATATTGGAGAGAGAGCAAAACAGGCATTAATTGCCTTGTACTTCTGTAGAGAAGCCATTTCCAAAAGATGAAGTCACTCAAACTAAAGTGGTCTCCTGGCTCTACGACATTATAGTCAACTCATCTATGGAGTCTTTATGTGGAAGAGGGCTCTAAAAAAGACCATACTAGCAAAGAAACTAGAGACCATATGTGGTGCACAAAGGTCCATTCCAACCATGGTACTCAACGCCATTGCACGTAGACATCGTCAGAAGGTGTATGAGAAAAGGAATCTCAGCTGAACACTCTGAAATCCGCAAACACTTTGACTTCATACCGGATCATGGAGTCGCCAAAACGAATTCAAACGGCTCTTTCTCTACCTATATACTGTCGGGAGAGTTGTGGGTGGGAAAAAGCCATTGGGATTTAGGGATGGTTCAAAGGTTTGGGAAAATGTTGGTGGAGGGGTTTTCTGTCAAATGCTCTAAATCAACTCCAACTTCAGACTTCTTGACAATTGTCTTTCAGGTCGAGATTGCAGCCATTAAAGAAGCAGTAGATTTACTGCGCCAGCGTACAACTTCCTTCAAAGAAATGAACATCCAGATAGCAGAGCGGAGATACTAGCCTTGAACTCACTAAAAGTGCGTTCGGGCCTGGTCAAGGAGTACATAACTTTGCTATCAACAGGTTCGAGTGTCTTTGTGATAAGATTGGTATGGGAAACTAGGCCACAGCGGTATCGCAGGAAACTGTAAAACTGATAAGCTAGCAAGAAAAGGCATCCAAAAACCGCTATCGGTAGAATGGGAACAGGTCGGTACTCCCATACTCTCCTGTTGTCTACTACTAGATAGCTGGCGATTGGCGTCCACGCAGTAGGACTGGGAATCGTGACAGATGTCATCTGCCGAAGCTGTATGGAAGAAGATGAGGTAGAAACAACACAATACTTCCTTCTTGACTAACCCGCGCTTGAAAACTAGATGTAGTAGTCCACGTGTGATCTTTGATCTGCCATCTAACCTAACCTAATATAGGCAAAGTGGATCTTGAAATAGACGCTTAAATCTCATTATTAATTTTCAAAGTGCTGAATGGAATGGGTCTTGAAAGATTTTCGTCAAATTATTTTTAGTTCTGACATTCAGTGCTTCAATAAAATATATATACTTACTACTAAAACTACTAAAATTTTATTAGAACAACTAACCAAACAACTTTTTTAACTCTCTTTCTCTACTTTCTCACAGTGTATCGGCATACGTGATCGCAGTAAAACGGTGGAACTCTGGAGTGGTGTCGCGCAGTACTGCCTGCTTGTGGGCAATTATAATAGTGCCACAGCAATACTCGAGTCACTGGAGTCGCCGCCCATAGCGAGACTGAAAATAACGGTAAGTAAATAACCATTGAGAATACTACTAAAACCAGTGCGCAACTAACGGCGCAACGGTTCAAAGCTAACTAATTGCCACCATGCTGCAACAACACAGCCAAGCGCACGTGCCACCAACACAAATTACAACGACAAATATGTATTTAAAATTCCGACGAAACAAATTTACTCGCGCAAATTTTATGCAAAAGCGACGTGACAACTATACCGTTATAGATAGCTGCGCAAAAGGTCAACGCTATAGGCAGCTAGCCAATATATAACCGTATATATAGCCGACATGATAAATGCGCGCACTTAAACGAATGAGACCGGCAGTGCATTTAGTGTGCGTAATGGAAATTAGCGCTAATTCAAATGCATAATTTGCCATGCTGGCAACACTTACGCCAAATTTATGTGCGCGACAGCACACCCAGTGAAAAATCGCATATTTTGCGTGAACGAGTTCATAAATGTTTATTAATGCCTCAGTAGCTTATGCCAACACGGCAAGCGGCAGAGGAGAGCGCGCGCGCTGTTGCTGTGTATGCGTCAGTGCGTTGGCCGCACAACATTTTCGGCGTATCTATTTAAATTAGAACGAATTTCATTACCGCATAGCCGCGCGCTTAGTTGGCTGCGCTTGTTACCTAACGGAAAAGCATTATTTCGGAATTTGAGTAGTGTGCCACTGCCCTGCATTTTGCCCCCGATGGCTTGGTTATGCGTACGTGCGTAATTAAATTTCACAAAGTACACAGCAGTTAAATTATTTTATAACAACCTCGAACTGCGCGCCGTGCTGCCACAAGGTGAGCGCGCGGCCTTCGCTGGTAAAGCTGCGACAGCGCTCACCGACGCGCTAACCTATTATTCATGGCAAATAAATATATCAAGCAAGGCAGGTAGTAAAACAAAAACAAAGTGAAAAGTAGGGTACCTCAAAAACACACCCACACATACACATGCAAACAGAAACAAATATTTATTTACATTTTGGCCCACTCAATATATGTATTTACCGCGCGCAACTCGCGCTGCGTGAAAGCCAACGCGTCGCATAAGCCCAAAGCACTTAAGTTGTTGTAACCTGAGATTTGCTGCAAAGGCACGCACTGCCGCCGTCATAAAATACCGCTTTACGCCACACATAGGCGCAGTGACCGCGTCAGACATTAATAAATACCGTTTGTGCAGCGTTGCCGGCAATTTCCTTGCTGGCGCCCTTAGCGTCAACAGTGCGTATACGCAACGCATATCGCCACTCACGCGAAAAGTTAAATGTGTGTGTGCGTTGCCTACTTAACGGGCGGATTATATTTTAATAGAAAGTACGTGTGAAATTGTTGAAATAATAATTTGCCATGCATTAAGTACGCTTCCACGTAGCGGCGCTGGCTTTTCAACGCCATCTTGTTTACTTATATAAAAGTGCCACACACACGCGCACTAGCTTGTGGCTATGTGTTTGTATTAACCAAGCGGCTTTCGCTTAACATGTCAACAGCCATACACAAACTGTTTCTCGGGGGATTTCACACGCAAATTGGTACAAGCTTCGCAGGTCGCTTTTAGTCATGGTCCATTGTAGATAATCATTGCTACAATGGGCGCCAGCTCTTTGTTATTTCCTTTTGCCATTCCATTTTAAGCTGCGGAAAATGCAGACACATTAAGGATTAGGCTTTTATTATGGAAATGTGTGACAAAACCATTTGCATTGCGTCTCACTGTAGGCATTGCCTTAATGGCTAATTGTTGTCGTGTTGGAGAAAGAGTCTGTGAAAATTGTTATGAGCTGAATGCTCTACCGAGTTTATAGATATTAAGTATAATCCGAGGAAAATTATGTTTTGACAAGATGAAACTATAATTATATTTTTAAATTTTCAACTGTTTTGGCGGCAGGTGCGCATAACCTATCATAAGATATGCTTCTACAGCATTTTGTTATCTGCTAGTCTTTAAATTCCTGTTCTCATTATCGAATGAATTGGCGATATATTCAAATCAACATTACCAGCGTATTTCAGTCTTTCTTTATAAAGGTGCAGCGGTAAGTCTCCGTTTGTTGAATCCTTAAGCATAACCTCAAAGTAGAGTAGAGATTTTTTTTGGAGATCTTAAGATATCAGATATCTTAGAAGAGGTATGTAGGTACAATGGATGTCTGACAATTCGCCTAGGCCTTTAGAATGCGCATTGTGCAGCAACCCCGACTAAAATCCCCTCACTCTATTATGTCTTTTCTGAACCACCCTGTGCGGCTGATGAAGTCCTCAATAACAAACAAAGTGCGTTGCCCGAAATATCATCAAGAAACCTTTGACCGCTGGTTGCAGTTCTTCTCCTATACAAAGTTTTCATTAACATATAAAATATTTTATACTCGCCCCTTATTCTCCCTCCTAACAGCTCCTACAGTAGGTTTTGCATGCTGTTCGCATTAGACAATGACCTGTTAGCACTCCTCCTACTAGAGTTCTTATGTCATTCCTTTTGATCTTTAATGAAGGCATGTGCAGCACATATTCCAACCATACCACCTTTACCTGTTTGATAAATGCGTTAGAGACCGACACCTTCAAGACTCAGTTATATTTACGACATTTTTATATTTAAATATCTACAAGCAGCGAGAGCCATATACATATAATTTAGTTTGTCTACGACCCCGAAGAACACGCACTTTGCTCAATGCTTTCTGCATCACTCGAGAATTACATGGATCTGCTTCGACTTCACTCATGTCATTTGCCGATGTTTGATAATAATCAGTAATTTTTTGCTAGCAGTTTTTTTTATATCACTCTGTTAGTAACAGCAGGATCTGCATTCTGAATGTCCTAGTCCACACTAGATGCTGCTACGGTGTTCTCGAAAGCCTTAATGAATCTCCACCACTCAATTGACAAATTTGGATTATAGACTACAATTAAGCCACTTTATCTGGACTGTTTGTGATAGTGTGCCCGAGATCTAGACTCCTCACCTTGGCCTCGATGAGATATCTTTATTGTCGATCGCTGCCAGTTTGGCTTCGAGATCTACTCTTAAAGCCATGGCCTTATAAAGCTGGACCGATCTCTCGCTAGCAATGCTATCATTTTGATCTGCCCGCTACCTCAGATAGGCAGCTCGGCACATTCCCGCATACCATTCTTTCGCGTGGTCATCGACCTTAAGTATAGGTTATACCCTGGAAGACTTACTACTAGCAGCAAAGGTTTTAATTTGTTTTAGTCTTCGTGAAGCCTTAACTTCAACTGCTGTGCTGGTGCCAATCCTTGCACCTAAACTAAACTTCGCTTTTATCCTTGTGCTCGCTATTTTCGAGCTCGTTACACTGCCCTCTTCTCGGTAGAATTGGTTCTCTTCGGCAGTTTTACAGAAGAGCCAGACTTCTTCAATTCTTTTTTCTTTATTTGATTCGTATATTTTCAACCCACGAGTGTGGGGAAAGTAGGTAAGATTGCACATAGCTCCCACTGCGCCATTAAGGCTATCTTATTACGGAAACCAATAGGTATCCATTAACTCTCGTCGATTTATAAGCTGTTTAAGGCTTCTTAGCCACGTTGATCCTCACCATGGGTTGCATGACACATTGATCCAGTCCTTATTGTACCCCCATCCCTAGTAGAACTGCCAATTTGAAGGCTGTCAGACCCTAGCTACAGAAATACTTCTCAACTACAACAAGGCGCACTGTTACCAAGCCATATTTTGCAATGTTTGCCAAACCACCATTACCTACCGAACTATACCCGATGGTTCTATATAATAATAAATTTTTCTGCAAATAGTAGTCGCGCCCCTGATTTTGATATGCGCCTTTCAGTGAAGAGGTGTATAGTTGGTAGACGCTAACTAGTTCACTTGTAGTCCATGGAGAGACACCTTACTTGTATTAAAATGACAATGTCCGCTGTATATGCCACTCAAAAAATCTCTTCAGTTTTTACTAAACAAAGTTAGAATATCCTACAATTTTCATCGCAAATATTTAATTTCAATTGAATGAAAATTAAATTTGCTTAATTAAAATAGTATCAGTTTTATTAACTGAGCTGCTGAAGTCAAATTTATTAAACTGGCTTCGCAACAATTAATTAAAACAATTATGTTAAAATGAGTTCAGCGAAGAATTTGCACCTGAGTTTAAAATATTATTGATACTGCACATTTTGCATACGAAGAACAATTCATTTCCAAGTTAATAACATTTCCGCTTCAATTTAAACACATACAAATTGTAGAATTTAAATATCCACTAGACACACACACGCATAAGCCAAGAGAATGCACTTAAAGGGTTTACAACAACAAACACAACATTTATTTGGAAAGCAGTAAGCATGTAGAATTGTGTGTGTTGCCCAGAGCGCTGCCATCGACTTTGCCACAACTTACATCAAGAGCATACTCGCCGAGCACACACTTCCCACTGAGTATACATTTGTAGCCACTGTACCCTATAGCAACATACACACCAGCTTTGTGTATGTATCATTTACAACAACATACTTGCTATCCAAACTGTTAGCTACTGGCAAAATATTGGCGAGGGCTGCATCGTGAAAGAATTAAGTAAACGTATTAAACAGCAAGAAAACTTAAAAGCCGGAGCGCCAGTGGCTGTCACCTTGCCACCATAGTCGAACACGCAGTCTATTAGTGTGCCAGTCTGACAGCTAGACAGTCATCCTGACATAACAGCATACATTTTTACACGCTTCAACTAACCAACGAAACATATCTGCAGCATGCAACACAATGTTGTAGTGTAAAATGGGTGTTCACTAAGTACATTTGGATTTTTTTTTTTTTTAACTTTCATGTGTAAATTTTTCATTTCATATAATTATTGCGCAATATTGAAGTATCAGTTGATTTGTAGGAATCTTTTAAATATTTAATTGTATATAAGTTTGATTTTAACGAGCCGATTGAGTAGATTAAACAGGTTTTGGAAACCTCAATTACATACATATATACTACGCTTGACGCGAATTTTAACAGACTCTGCGACCTCACTACATATGTATACCTACACCAGCGTATCATACCGTGGCGACCCCAGATGAACACAGCGTAGTCTTGCCAATGCAGACAAGTGCCTAAAAGATGCTTTATTGCTTCCCTGATGTCCTGCTCTACACATTTTCTGCAGTCTTCTCGATCTGTCAGGCCCATTCTGCGGCCCTTACTGGCCACCAGGCAGTGACCAGTTAGTATTCCCATCATACTCCTACAATCTCTTTTATCAAGTGCCAATAGGAATTTTGCATACTATTTCATTACCTTCGATGCCTTTCGTCACCTGGCTCGGAGTATAAATGAAGTTGCATTCCTCTGGTAACACTTTCCACTGCTGCCCTGCATCCCAAAACACTTCTGGCCCATAAGCGAGCCATCAGTATAGATGTTTAGAGAGTTGCACGTGGCTGACATACCTTTACGCCAGCCATCCATTTACTATTGAATCTCTTTCCCAGTTGAAAAGTGGGGTCATGTAGTCAGAAAGTTTTGCTTGAAGGTCCTACGTGTAAACTCTCCTGCAACCAATTTTGCTGTGCAGTTTTCAGTGAAGAGGTCTGTAGGTGGTAGGTTTAATGCCAGTTCAGGAACCGCCGTTGGAGTTGTTCTAAAAGCTGCCTTTTCGCGCAGCGCAGTGAGCCACTGAACCCTTTTCATTGGCTCTGGAGGCCTGTCCTCCATGCCACCAGGTAGTGCCGAGCATCTACCTGCATACTTATAAAGCATTGCTAGCTTTCCTCACTCTTTCTTCTACAATGTGCTTCCACAGCAGTTTGCTCACCAAGATTACCCCAAGGTACTTAAGGAAGTCCTTGAGAGAGAGCTGTAAAGGCTTTGCCTTCAAAGTTACATGGTGAAAAAAGAACTGAAGCAAAATTTCAGATCAATATCTCAAAAACTGAGGAGCTATTTCGTAACATGTCATTTACTTAAAAAGTCCAAGGCCTACATTATAAAACACATTTTTTTAACATAAATCGTTTTTTTTTTTTATCAACATAGTTCCCTTCAAGGGTAATACACGGATTATAGTGATCCTCCAACTTTCCGATACCAATTTTGGGAACGATTTTTTAATTGCTTCAAAATACGCCTCAGTTTTAGGCGATCATTTCTTCTTTCGACGAAAATTCCTCCCAGCAAGCATTATTTTGAGAGCTGAGGACCGGAAACAGTCGCTGGGGGCCAGATGTGGGGAGTATGTTGGAATTGGAGCAAAGTTCGTATAAGAAAAGTGTTAAACTTTCAACCTCAGTGGATTTTTCTATCTAAGTTCTAATATTCGCATTATTAGAAGCCATGAATTCTATATATTAATTTTTGGCTCACCCTAATACCCACATTATATGTAAATCTTAACCCATTTGCAAATATAAATGTATAGGTGTATAGGTGTCTGCACGAGAACATTATCTTCGCACGAAAAGCACTGAGTAGTAAAAACTTTTTTAAACGTAAAATTACGCAAATCAGCGCTTTAGCGCTTTAGCGCCTCAAAAGCTGCAAAGTGTTACAGAGAACAGAAGAAATGTCTCAAGCGAAAAAGAAACTGACACAACGTACCACACTTCTTATATACACGTTGATACTGCAATTGTAAGCAACACGTTATCTCCAGCAACACACTGGCGCAAAGAACTGGAGACGAAGCACAGAGCCGCACACATGTCACAACATCAAAACCAAAGCGAAAGCAACTTTACAAAGCAAAGAAAAAGGCGCGTAAAACTTCACTAAAATCAGGAGTGAAAAAAGTTGAAGAAAGCTGAAGTATTCGCAATCGCCGAACACACACACACACATACGCACACAAAATACATAAAACTGCTAAAAATCGTTTTAAGTGCTGCAGTTTAGAGAAGCTGGCACCCTTGCTGAAGCTGTTACGCCGCTTCCATTTTCCTTAATCTAACGCAATGTGGCAGCCAAATTTTAAAAGCGTAAATAGTTTTGCTGCTGCAACAGCATACACAGTCCAGCAACAAAGCAAACATGCCGTACGGCATTACAAGTGCCACGATGACTAACGGTAGTTAGAGCTGGCACTTCGGCGTACGCGCATCTTAAATGTGCGTCGCTTATGTGCACTTAGCGCGCCGGCAAAGACGATGACGACAAATTGCATAGAACATGCAACGCCCGCCAATGACAGTAATGACAGGCGGTGCTCGGCGCTAGTCGGTGCTGGTGCAGTGTTCATCTGTGCGCACTTAACTGCTGGCCAGAATGGCGAGTTGTATGCTTGCCTCAGAGATGCGGCACGCTGAATGCCGTTGCTGTGTTATGTTACGGCAGAGAAATTTATGGTATATAAGTAAGTAATAGGGAAGTGGCCCATATATCTAGAACTACGCACAATGCACAATTACCAAAAATGGCGGGCTTCAAATCGTATAAATTACTGCTTTAAACAGCGTAATGCATAATGGAGGGTCATACCTTCATTTAGCGTAAGTAAGATGATTATTGCAGAATTAGTTGAAAGAGAAGGAAAGCAACGTAAAGCTCACAGGTTATAAACTGCCGTGACTTAGAGCACATAATTCCATTATTTTGTTAACATTTCATTTCTAAGGTGACCATTTTTAGCGCAATTAGGTTCAATAAATTGTTATACTGGCAATAATATTATCATGCTAACTTCTTTGAAAAATTTTGTACGCAAAGTAATGAAGCATTTTACATAAAAAAAATTGATGTGTAAATTATAGTTTTTCACACTAACTACCTGTTAACTATCAAGCTTTTAAGTCTTGACCTCCTAAACGCGGGACAGTCTAGAAGAAAGTGTTGAGCTTTTTCCACTTCATATTCTTCTATACAGCTTTTGCAGCCTTACTGCGTGGGCGCCAATACGGCAATGGCCCTTTAGTATCCCCAGAACAAGGTCTTACTGAAGGCAAACAGATCACTAGATCTCTTGCGATCGATCTAGGGTCAAAAGACTTTTGCGACAGCGCATGTACCGATGGTAACCCAGTGCTGCCGAGCTTCCGCGAAGCCCAACTATCTAGTAGTAGAATAAAAGAAGATACAGGAGCACCGAACTGCTCTCATTCTAATAGCGGTTCGGGGTGCCATTTCTTTCCAGCTCATTACCTTAGAGTTTCCTGCGATTCCGCTGTGGTCCATCCATACCAGTCTTATCGCAAAGATACTCGACCTAGCGAGGTTAGGCACTCTTTGACCAGCCCTTAACGGACTGTTAATGTGTTCAAGGCAGGTATCGTCGCTCTGGTGTTTGACTGGATGATTATTTCTTTGAAGGAGGTTGCTGTGTCCGGAACCTTAAATCTACTACCAACTTAATGTCTACAACCGCGACCTGGAAGACACTGCAATAGTCAGAAAGTCGGAAGCTGGAGTTGATAGAGAGCCGCTGACAGTGAACACCAAACTAAGCTGAAAGCATCTTTGTTTGTGATAGGTTCTAGACGTTTTATCGCTATCGAACAGTCTTTTTGAAGCATACCTGAGAGTACTGGGTTCTAGCTACAACGGGCAGGTGAAGTGGAACTATTCATGGCCTTACGAGTAATCAGCCTATTTACCTTACCTAACCTAGTACAAAAATGCTATCCCATCCTCCATGTTGAAAAGTTATTGACCTGTAGGATATTTCTTGGTTTAAAAACTGAAAGGAGTCGCTGGGTAAACAGAAAATGAGTCGCATGTGAAGGTTACTGCCTTCACGGAGGTTTGGGGTTCTCCCGTCAATCGAGTGCATCGTCCCGGAAAGAGAATCTCTCGCCCCATTTATCGGATTTTTGCCAAAGTCTTACTGTCAAAATCTAATCTCAAGTTCGAAATCAATGCTCCTCATTGCTTTATTATTTGTTTGCATCGAGTTCCCATACAACCACCCAAATCTCATCGGAAAAGCCAAACAAAAGTAAAATGGAGCAATTAGAGTGGCATCGACTGCATTACGTACGCTGAGCCATCAATATATTAATTAGCAAATTGCAATTAAATCATTGAATGCATTTTCGTTGGCAGCGCAAGCAAACACACACATACGTACGTGCTCACATATACAGAAGCGCTATGCGCTTTCATTCCAGTTGTTGGTGCCATAAAAAGGAGCTGCCAAAATTTCCCAACAACAATGAGCATTCAACATCAGCACTGGCAGCAGCTTTCACAAAACTAATCAATTATGTACGAATAGTTGAATGGCTTGTGCTGGCCACCAGCTCGAACTCCCGGCAGATACCAACACACAAGCAGAGAGTTATGATGTAAGTGGTTCGACAGCCATTTCCAATGAAAATGGAAAATATCACTGCAACACAAATACTGAAAGCGAACCAATGCCAATACATGAGGGCGGATGCCAGCCAAGCGACGAAGCGGTTCGTGTGTACACACCAACACTTACAAGAGTGGCAACGAATTTTAGATTACAACTGCTGCAGCCACACCTCTCAACGTCTCTTCTTCTGCTTTAGCTGCCCTAGCCACACCGCTTCCTTTGCTGGTTATTTGGCATTTGGCATTATTTATGCCACGAATTGGCATAGCGACTGTCGGTGGAAGTCAGAATTGGTGGTCACACACATACACACACACACACCCACACACTTGCACACTGGCATTCACACAAAGCGCAAGCCAACACCGACCACATTGCAAATCAAATTGGTTGCCATTTTCGTACGTCACCATTCTACTGTGACCCCGTGGATGCCGTGGACCCCGCGGTCGCAGCGACCACCTAACCAGCTCTTGCTGCATAGCATTTTGACTTTTGCTTTCATCGCCTTTGCTTTGGTTTGGCCAAAAGTGCAGCAGGGTTCGCCCCTCGTTCTTCGCCCGCGAGCAGCGAGTAGTGGCGGCTGAAAGCCATAAGTGGAGCAGAATAATACCGTTGGTTCTATTTGTCGTCAGTACACATTGCATAGTTTGCATTTGTAAGCGCACACACACACACATACGCAAGCATGTGGATATCCACTATATTCATAACTTTGGTGTTTGCTCCCCCAGCGCCTCGCTCATATTTGTCCACACACATTATCGAGGTTGTACGTGTGTGTATGTGTTGCCGCGCGGCTGAAAGCTTCACATGACGTCTCGCCGATATACATTAAATCAAATTAAATTATTTGCTCTGATAAACACTTTGGCGCAAATACTGAATGCTGGTGGCTGGTGGCATGTGTACGTTCTCGATGTCTGCGGCACTATTTGACCCGCTCCCTCCGTCGCTTTGCACGACAAACAGACCACCTGCGTCTGTAAGCGTTTCAAGTATGTCGCGCAAATAATTCAAAGGACATTAAAAGTATGTATAGTATGTAAGTGTAAGGGGCGTAGGGGGGTAAGTACAAGGGGCGCCGCATAATTATTGAGCAACAGTGAAATCGGTAATCGTGCTTTAATGCCAGAGGTGGGTAGCAAGGTAATAGATGTTGATGATTCTCGATGGCGGAAACAAGGGTGTTTAATAGAAATATTAAACTTTCATTTCAAGTACAAGATAGATAAATTACTTAAGAAGGTTATGTTATGACCTATTAATTCGGAAAGTTGTCTCGCTAATAACGTTCTGAAATAATTTTCAACTTTTTTATAGTTTATAATAGGAAGCTTCCACTCCGACATATTCGGTTTAAGGATTTGCTTAAGTCTAATTGCAGCGACTGTTTACCAGAAACTCAGCTGCGGCTGATCTTGAAACAAACAGTTCGCTATATAAATATAAATAAAACTATATACAACTCGCCTAACGAAATCGTGCGCTGGTTTGAAATCCACCAAGTAAAAACCACTCCGAATGAAAAAGGTAAACGCCTCGGATCAATTCCCCACTTTTAATGAACACAACTGACAACATAATACGGACTATGATTTAGGGACATACACGGCCGCTAAATTGGAAAGGTGCCGATTGATTGCTGATTGATATCATCGCAAAAGTAAAGGCTGACATCACCGCCGTCCAAGAAATGCGAAGGACGTTACAAGTACGTTACAAGAGGAGTCTTTGTGGTATTTACTACAGTGGAACGCAAATTCCGTATGTAATTCCTGGTGGTAAAAAAACTACGTCGTCGAGCATTCATTCCGGTGGATAATCGTCTAGCCACAATCCGTAACGTCGCAAAATTCTTCAACACAACACTGATTTGAGCCCGTGCCTCTACCGAAGAGAAGGACGTTATAACCAAAGATGCCTTTTTCAGTACTGTGAGATGTAAAAATTGTGCTGGGAGATTTTAACGCCAGGGTGTGCAACGGTCACTAAATTCAGCCTATGAAAGCCTGGTGAAACCTCACCAAGATTGTGCCTAATCGACTTCGCAGGGGCCGAAAATATGATTGGATGTAGTATTCCAGCACTAGAAAATTCATCAAGCTACTTGGCTGTCTGCGGATTGAAAACTTCGGAACCAGATTGATCATGTTGTTATAAATGCATGTCGTGGCAGTATCATTGAGGTGTGTTCACTCCAGAATGGTTCCATTGACTCGAACCACCTTATTGTAACGAATATACTTTCGATATGGGACAGCATTTCAAGCAGCTTACGAACAACAGCAAACGAAGCTTTTTACTTTTCGAAAGGTCGAAAGAGCAGCTGGTATAATGAGGAATTTCATGCTTCAGGGGAGAGAAAGCATAAAGTCTACCTTGCAAAGTTGCGATCGGCCAAAACACGAACGGGTTTCGAAGGACACCGAGAGTTGAAGAGGGATGTGAGACATATATGCAGACAAACAAAGAAACAGGCCGAAATGCGAGAGTACGAAGAGCTTGCCGACAGAGCTAGTGCCCGACATTTCTACGAAAAGATGCGGTAACTAAAGAAACGGAAGACCGGAGTATAATCTTATAGAGCCCAAAGTAATGATCTTGTAACTGATGCTCAGAGCATACTGAAGCTATGAGGGAACACTTCTTCAGCCTCCTGAATGGCAATGAAAGTGTAACATTTGAAGATAGTGAACCCGATTCCCCAAACGATGACGGTAAAGCGAACGTTCCATTGCCAACTCTGATGAGATTCGAATAGCAATCACCCACCTGAAGAAAAAGAAAGTGGAAGTGGATATTTCAGATAATTCCCTATAATATGACGTCATCTATCTATTGCTGGAGAAAATAATATGAGCTACAGAGCGAAATAGAGAAGTCACGATCTTCTATAATATTGTACAGCTGCTGGCATACGCCGATAATATTGTTGTCATTGACCTCAACAACTGGATTTGGCAGTGTATATATTAGAAATATCGTCCTTTATCAAACCAACAGTCAACGCATTCGCGACTTAGCCCGCACGTTACTGTTGGCAGTCATAACTTTGAAGTGCTAGATAATTTCGTCTATCTTGGAACCAGCATCAACAATGTCAGCCTTGCAATCCGAAGGAGAATCACTCTTGCCAACAGGTACTACTTTGGACTGAGTACAAACATAGACCAAAGTCTACAAGTCCCTCATCAATCTCGTTCTATTATATAGTGCGGAAGCAAAGACAATGCCGTCTTCTGATGAGTGGGCTTTATGAATGTTCGAGACAAAGATTTGGCAACGGTGGGTACCGCAGGTGATATAGCAAAGAGCTGTACGATATGTACACCGAAGTGGACATAGTTTAGCGAATCAAGAGAGCGCAGCCGCCGTGCTGGCTAAGTCATGTTCTCCGGATTGAAATAATAATACTCCAGTTTTGAATGTTTTCGATTCAGTGTCGATGGAAGCAAAGAAAGAGGAAGAGCGCCACTTCTTTGAAGAGATCAGGAATCGATGTTACCCACTCTTTACACTTTACACATCAATACATGATGGTCTTTTGACCAATATATTTATATTTGCATAGAACCGATGTACTAACTGTGCACGTGACCATCACAGCCATTATTTGATATATTCAATATAATTCATTATATTTGTATTTCTACTCAATCTTCTTGACATATTATATTTTATGAACATTTTTACACCACACGAGCAATTACTCAGAATTATGCGGTATCAGTTATGCAACACAGTAATACATATGTATTTATTTAACAGCAGCAAATGTTCGGCTCGTAAAATCCTCGCTTAATAATGCAAACGAATTGAATTGCATTAATGTTTATTAAACAAATTCGTGCGCCTTTACATTCGCTTCAACCACACCTACATACTGTTATACTCGTACACCCATATATAGATATGCGCAGAATTCAACGCATTGCAGAAGAAACCACTTAAGACTCGATATTACTTTGAATAAAACATGCAGCAATTCAAGTCGCCCTTTTATCTTTCCTTTCCGATAAACTGCAAATATTGACGCTACTTTGTTGACATTTGGCGACACCAACAGCAATGCGCGGCAGCTATGCGCGTGTGTTTGTTCGATGGCTTGTATGTCATTGTCATGTTTTCGGCGTCAATAAAAAGTCAAGTCATAAAACCTTGATTAGCACTTGCGTTGCCTTTTATGATCCGCCGAGCTTGAACTCGGCGACGCCGTAGAATCACGGACGCACATACACACACATACACATACATGCAAACAGGCATTTAAATTGTTTGACGACCGACTGTAAGCCATGCTCTGTGCTTGACAATTGTACATATGTATTTATGTAGATGACCTAAAATATAGGGCAGATGAGGGAAGCTGGCGCTTGTAAGTGCCGTATGGCGCGCACCATCCAACAGAATTTCACTCAATTTGTTCACTTTGCACGACATTACACTGCACTTTTATGCCGCCACAATTACTACAGCATCAATGACGCGTAGTCGGGCAATTTCTCATTGCCTCGGAAGCAGCACACACACTGAAACACCCACGCGAACTCAGCAAAGCCGACCGACCTCCGTGCTGCCATGTCTCCTTGTCTTCATGCCGTAGCAGTTCACTTCGTATTTGCTCAAGCACACCGCCCCATCCAAGGAAATGCCATCAATGCCGGCTCGTCGGTTTGTCGGCGTCGTTATCGCTTACGGAGTCACCCATCATCCGCACGGTGCTTCGCTTTTGATGTCGCTGAAGGAGCCCATGACGTTAACGTCTGCTCCTTTCTGTCATCGTAAAATTCGTTTGTTCGTTTGCCTTTGCTCATATCGAATGCAATTTTCCAATCGCTGATTCGTGCTTTCGATATGACAATTCCAAGTGCAATTTGTGGTGTTCATTTGTGTGAGTGCCATGGCAGTTGACATAAGGATAATGTTTTTGGCATGGTATATAGGTATGTATGTCTATTCTTTAATCTTTATTGCCTCTCAATAGGAATTCAAATGATTTGTACTTTTTAATAAAGTTAATAGCTACGGTAGCCAACACTGAAGCTAGGAATCCTATAAAGAATACCTCGAAATATTTTATTTATCAAAGCTGCTAGAATTCAGAGCAAACTTTTTTGTTATACATAGTTTTTTACGGTAGTCTTCAACTATAGCCTCTGCACAACATAACACCTTGTAATATAGACCTTTCAGAAACACAAACTTATGTTTAAGAGGTTGTCAGGTCAGCATTGTAAAGACTATTTCGATAAGCCGTATCCTAATGAATTAGCGAAGAGTTGTTTTTTGTATAATTTTCTGCTCCTAACAATCTTATAGGCCATTCCGCTTCCGTTTATTTATTCGAAAAATCTTCATGCTTTAAAGAACACTTCAATCAAGCGTTTCCAAATGATTTCCATATGAGGAGTGGCATTCAGTGAGGTTATGCTGTCTCCTAGAATATGCAAACGGGGACTATGGTAGTGTTTTTCTTGCCATGATGACTCAACCTTAAAATAATATTCTGTATCCTGAACAATTACGCTATTTTCGCCTGTCTCTCCAGAGAGCCAGACTCCTTTAATATTTTCATATTGTTGCTGTTCTGATTTATAATCTGGATCCAGCATTGTAGGAGAAAGTAGGTTCGCTTGCGCCTAGCCTCTCCCAAGACTATCTTGTTACAGAGGGCAGGGCAGACACCCTTAAACACAATTCGAGGTAAAGATATTTCCGGGCCCCAAGCCAAGTCGATCATCGACACATCACTTGTCACATTTACTCAATTTACAGTTGACATCTCTTAGAGCCAGGCTTAACTTCCTTTTCCTTCCTTTTTTTAAAGTCAGTCCTCGCGCCTAGACCAAGATTATATCCTTTCTTAGCGCTGGCTGTTTTCGATCTTATAACAAATGTTGTCTCTTCTCAGAAGAAGCGAAGAAGCAGTTTCTTATGGAGAGCCGAACTTCTTTAATATTTTAATATTGTTGCTGTTTGCAAGTAAGAAGTATGATAGCAGAAATGTGAAGCTATCTTATTTGCGTATAGAGACAAGTATCCCAGAGGTCCTTTCGAGACTACATTTTTCAAAGGCCACAAGTAGATCGTCGGCACGAGCCGCACGACATCTTGGTCATGCCCATTTTGTATCTCCAATCATAGTAAGACTTTCCATTTGAATAGCAGTGCGATTGATTTATTAGCAACGAGCGCCCAAAAATCGGAGTCAGACCTTAGCTAGATACATCTCAATTGCAGCAGAAGCGAACTTTTAGCAGTCCATCACTGTCATCATCGTGATACTGTGGTATCTATTTCCATTCCATACCCTAGACGAGGGTTCAGCGGAGAATTTTTGCCAAACATTTTTGTAATAAGTTACAACCTCCCAACTATTCATTGCTGCTTCCAGGAAGAATACATCCATCGTCTTGTTGAATGCTTTCACCTCAATATTCCGTCTTTACATTAATAATATTGTATTGGCTGAATATCATCATAGATTAATAATGATATGTCCAGCGATACAGCTAAAGATTACCGATAGCCGGTGATAATACACCGCTAAAGATACCTCTTGCTTGTAGGACTTCCTAAATTTATTATCCAACCACAAAACAGTACATATTAGAATTTGTTTGAGTTTTTTGAAATCTATTTTTAAAAAAAATCATCTTCTGGAGTACTGTGGAGTTTCGCAAGAGATATATAATCAACACAAGAATCACCCAATTCAAATAACTCACGCTTATACATATACATCTGCAATAAAGGTATACCTCAACGAAAACTTTTCCAAGTATTGGCTCTTTCAACTATGCAACTATCCATCAGATAGAAAAATACTTCCCTCCAGATGTAATACATTTTCGCCAATGACTTTTCCAGTCTGCGAAAGACTCTTCATAAACCCTTCGTGGGATGGCATTCAGCTCCTTCAGTGAATTTTCTCTCTTCTATCGAAATCTCTTCGGTCGAAAACAGACTCCTCGTAGCGGCATTTTCAGAAAATATCACACGGGGCCAATTTGATGAATATTTTGAAAAAATTATGCAGTTTTATAGGGACTTCCAAGAGATTTCGAGCCCTCTTGCCATCTCTTTCGATTTTCAAGTAGCATTTCCTTCGCTTTTTGAATATTTTCATCAGTTGAAGAGGTCGAAGGTCGTCCAGCACGAGGCATGTCTTCAGCGATTGTTCGACCATGTTTGAAGACTTTGTACAATTCATAGGCTTGTGTTTTTGATTACACTGAATCACCGAAAGTCTTTTACAACATTCGCAATGATTCGGCACATTCCAAATGCTCTTTTGTTTTAATCTAAATGGATTATATTAAGACACGTTTTTACTTGTTGATTTTATAATTCAATGAAAAAATCTCATAGTTTTGTAGAAAATTTACCACAAGTATTATATCTTTATTTTTTTCTTAAAGAGTTTCTCATTTTATTATTTTTTAACATAGATTTTTGACAATAGATACGATTGACTTAATCGAAATTTGAATTTTCCGATTTTGAATGATTTTTTTCATTAAGCTACAAAATTCATAACAAACAACAATCTCTTAAAATAACCAAACAATTAAGAGCTCATACTTGAACAGATTTTTGTAGAGGTATCTAGCAGCCCAAATTTCAAAATAACCAGCGCGAATTTGACTTACGGAACCACCCTAATACACTCATCTTCGTCATATGCATCGCTAATGTCAATAAAACTTCTCCCTCCAGCTGAACTTTCTTTGGAATGCCAAGCTTTTACGACTTGATTCTATGCCAAAGAGAATACGCCATTAATACGGTGTATTTTATTACGCCGCGTGTGCGCTTGTGTGTGCGCAACAACAAAATTTTATGTCACTCAATAAAAGCAAAGTATAAATAATGGCAAATCATTTCCGGCACTCAATTTGGACACAAAAACCTAATGGAATCTTCGCCACCAAATTTGATTTGCTCTCGCGTATAATTTACTGCCGAACAACTAAAGTCATAAATGTGACTTTTACTTATCTATATATAATATGTGTATAAGAATAAATTTGTATCTTAAAACACATACTCACATATTCTCTGCCATGTTCACTTAAGCCACATTTTGCTTTCTCTTGTACATTTTAGTGGAGCAAATTGCAAATGACGTGTCAGCAATTGGATTGCATGCAACGACATGCTGAGGGACATGGCGATTTGTGGCACAAGCAAGCCAGCATTCTGAACGAGAGTCATCAAAAGACTGATACAACTGCCGCTGCTGCTGCTGCGGTCTGTCGTGCAGCGAGTACACCAGCAGCAACAACAACGGTAGCAGCTGCAACAACAGACTGCGCACTGGACAGCTTGGTAACGGGCGCCACAATAAATGGCACAACGGTGACGGCACAAATGCTGGCAACACCTACAACACTCAGCACGGAACTCGCCTGTGTGGTTGCCGACGCCGTTGAAGCAGCAGCTGGCACCTGTGTAGTTGGGCTGGGCCAGGCACTTGAGACCGCCGTAGGTGATGGTGTTGCAATGGGAGTTGCAACAGCTAACACTCTGTGTGGCAGTCATATAGGTGAGCTAACAGCACCAGCAACAGCAGCAACAACACTATTAACACCGGAAATGACAGCAAACGCTACATGCAATGGCAAAGGCAATAACGGCAGCAACAATAGCAGCAATGACAGTACGACAAGCAGCAATAGCAGTCGTGCGGTGGGGGCGTGCAGAAAAATAATTAAATCGACAACAGCAACAACAAAAGCGATAGATGTAACGGTAACAACTGGTGCGACAGTGACGAAACCAAACGATTGGGTTGTGATTCCGGTATTTGCGGATATTGTTAAATTGGCATTGGCCGGACGCGAGGAATGCCTGCAGCGGTAAGCCTAAATTTACTCCAACACATTTCCGGTTTTAGCATTGCTCACACAAGTCAAACAACTTGTCGTGCACACGTAATCACAAATCGAAACACACATATACATACACAAACATGCACATACATGCACATACACGTAGGCACTTTACAGCATACACACGTATTTATGCTTATTCCATCACATGTAATATGCCCAGCTTTTACGCCTCCGTTGCAATAATTGTGGTATATCAATCATACGCCCAGTGGCACCGGCAGAGTTATGAGTTTTATTATGGCAGCTTCATGCTTGCACAGGCGAAATGTGTCACGTGGCATGTATAACGAGCCGACAATGTATAATTAGCTGAAATATCTCTGCTAGAAGTGGGTTAAGTTATTGATATGCACAGGTTGCGTATACGCACTGTTGCTCAAAACAGGTTGAAGCTATAATAAGCAAAGGAAATCGATTTTTGTGTCTATTTAAAACAAAAGCACAATTATTTTCTTATATTTGGCTAAAAATGTATTTCTAAAGAATTTTTTGAGAATTCATTTATTTTTTTTAGTTTAAGAAAATTATGTTACGTATACGCCCTACTGCTCATCACAGCTTGAAACGATAATAATTAAAGGAAATTAATTTTATTTTTGAATTTAATACAAAAAGTAAAACCATTTTTATATTTCTTCACATAAATACCGTTTTTAAGAATTTTTTGCGAATAAATTTATTATTTTTAGTTTAAGACATCTATGTTACGTATACGCCATGTTGATCAACACAGCTGGAAGATATAATACATTTAAAGATTATAAATTGGTAATTAATTTGCGCTTGTGATGTGAGAGGCTGTTTCTTTCTTCTTTTACATTGCTCAAACCGAAAGTTATAGACAAAACTTCCAACCACGTAAAATTTTTTGTAACATAGTGTAGAGGTAAAGGAGTCAAGTCAGAAAATGAAAGTTTTCGAACTCAAATTATCAATCAGAACATCTCAAATACCCCACAGACTTCTTAGCACATTAGTCGCAAATTTTTACTTCAGCTTTGTTGAGCAGTGTAATGAAAGAACATTAATTTTTATGTAAGTTGAAAACACAAAAATTGTCAAGACAATACTATTGTTTTACGCATGCATAAATAAAGCCTTCTATAAACTTTATATTTTTCAAAGAAAGTATGTTACGTATACGCCCTGTTGCTCCTCCCTGCTTCATCCGATAATAATCAAAGGAAATTGATTCACAGAAATTTTATTCAGAAAAGTACTCTTATTTTCATATTAATTCAAAAAAATATTTTTTTTTTTAATTTTTAAGAATACATTTATTCTTTTCAGTTTAGGAAAGATATATTACGTATACGCTCTGTTGTTCATAACTTATACATAGGAGATGCGACATGATAAAATATTTAACTTTTGTTATGCACGCAAATATTGTAACATTTTTTGTTTACAAGTCTGAAAATAATGTCTTAAGAATAATACTCGTAATTATATTCTAATCAGGGTATAATAAGTTTGCCAATATGGTTGAAACCTCCAAAAGCAATCCTTGGAAACGCTATAGTGTGTATATATAAATGATCAGCATGATAAGATGAGCCGATGTAGTCATGTCTGTTTATCTGTGCGCCTGAGAATACGCAAACGAGATACTCAGTTTATGAGATATAGGTTCGAAATTTAATAGAAGTCCTTTACTCACTAAGCACCGTTTCGTTTTCTAGAGTTGCGCATATCGGTTTACTATAGTATATAGCTGCCATATAAACTGTACGGTCAGAACCGAGATCTTGTATGGAAAACTTTTTCATTTGACAAGATATTTTAAGAGGATAATTTCCAAGGCAATTGTGCAATTTCCAAAATTGCGATGATCAGATCAGTATAGCGTATAGCAGTCATACAAACTGATCGATCAAGCGAAAGTCCTTGTATGGAAAACTCCTTTATTCTCAAAGTATCTTCAAGAAATTCGGCAGAAAATATAATATTACCCAAAGCATCGTGCTTTTAATACTCGCAATTAACAATAATTATAAAATTAGTGCAAATGGTCATCAAAAGCTATGAAGACAAAAAAAATACCTACAATTTATATTTACTATAACATTAAACCATTTTCTTGGTGATTTAATTTGTTAAACGGCCGACTACAATAATATAAAAATATATATAATCAGCTCATAAGAACACAATAAAAATGTACACGTAACAGTTGGCAGCAATGAAGTGCGAAGCTTTTATGGCGACCAACTACAAAGCAGAAAGGAGTTTTATTATTTTAGTATTCACTAAATTTAAGATAAGTGTGGGAAAAATTGTTGGGAAAAAATTTTCAGGTTTAATTCTTTTTCGAGGCCTAGACACGTGCCGTCTTTTGGTAACGCCATTAAACTCACTCCTCTTGACGTGTTGTTAAAATGCAATAAAATTCGTTTTTATAACCTTTAAATGCAACATCACTGTTGTTACAGCAACGCGCTGACCAGGCTGTCAGTGGTGGCATGTGAAAACAACCACACGCACAGCACGCTTAGCAAACAGTCTGGTGGCGGCCTATGTAAGCAGATCCATACTCTACTTAAATCCAATTTCAAGTGGCCAGCAGGCGTCGGCACCACCAACCATGCCGCCCGCTGTCATTTGAGGCGACCGCATGCGACCCAGCTACGTCACGCATAAATACGTACTTACATTTAAGCGTTGAAGTCAGATATTTACTTTTATTTTCCTTAATATAAACGTATTTTTACAACCTCTTCTGCGCTTCTTTTCACATTACTGTGGATATTTTTTATGGGCATGTGTGTGCGTGCGTGTAAAGTTCACACATAAAGCTATGCAGCAGAACATCTCATCGAGCAGTTCACCAACATCATAGCTAAGAATTATTGTTGCTACGCCGGCAGCTATATCCTGGCGGGCTGGCACACAGACTCCGCTCCGCTTGTAAATCGTTTTGCCTCGTTTTAATATGCCATTGTGTGCGCATATGTGAGTGCGTACATCTCAAGCAAGGCCGCACTTGCACTTCATGCCATTCGCATGCACGCACACACACGCATACCATTACATATATGTATTTGTATATCACTGTGTGCAAAATTTAAATAATCCGCTTGCAATGAGCTCGTGCTGCGGCGATGAGTGTATTAAAAGGAAATTCGTTTAAGACGAACACAAATAAACGTTAGCTCAGCCGGCGGTCAATTTTACTTTACGAGTGCTGACTCGGCCTCAATTGCAATGCTAACAATGACCACTTCCCAATAGGGTGAACTTGAGTTGAGTTCAGTTTGTAGGAATAAGGCAAGGGCAGGGTAAACTTTGCAGAATTAATCCATTTAAAAACGTTAGTAAACTTTGAGAGCGTTATAGGATTTTGCTAAATTATTTGAGAGTAAAGAAGAAGATGCAGAAGAAGAGCTCCAGTGCTGCTTTTGGGAATAATGGCAAAGTTAAATATTAGAAACAAGAATATATTGATTTTAAGAACAACAAATATTTTGTTGTGCTTTAAGACTTAAAGCACAAAGCCGGAGAAAAAGTTGGTGTAACTTTTTTATAAAACTCTTATTCTTCGTTTCCAATGAGGGTTCAATCATTTAAAGTTCGTTGTTTGACGTAAACAACCTTCAAGTCGAATTAAAGTTTCTTAATAAGAAAAAACATATTTTATAAAGATCCTTGTCTAACTTTGATCCTAGATTGTAGCGTCGTTTTCGACAATAATTTATGCGGAAAGACGTGAAGAAATCTTGTCAAATAAAAAAAATTTTCACATACAAATTTTATTTTGATCCTTCAGTTTGTGCAAGTATAGCAGCTATATGCTATTGTGATACGATCTCAAAAATTTCTTAGCAGTTTACATCATTGTTTTAGATAGGAACCTACGCCAAATTTTGTGAAGATATCCCGTCAAATGAAGAAGCTTCCCGTATAATCACTTCATTACGTTCATTCTATTTCTATTGGCAACTATATGATATAGTAATTCGACATCGACGGTTCCAACAAATAATTGTTAAGAAAAAATTACATTTACCAGATTTCATATCGATAACTCAAAAACTGAAGGACTAGTTATGAAGTATACAGAGAGACAGATAAAATGACAGATGAACATGATTAAATAGACGCAGCTCGACATGCTGATCATTAGAGAATCTCCGAAGTTTCCGTCCAGGTATTATAAACAACACCATTCAAGGCATATTAAGCATAATCCATCATAGCCGAAGAGCTGTTCGTCTCCAAGAAAATTAACACATTAAGGATCATACAGACAGAAGCCTCGCTAACTTCGACTGATAACTTGGACCACTACGCTATGGAGCCAACTTCTAGTGGGAACTTCTCAGCGTATGTACTGCCGAGATATATGTGGGTGGAGCGGAGTCGCTGAAGAAACGGCACTATGAACCATTTTCACGGATGGTTCGAAGCTCAAGGGAAAGGCTGTTGATGAAGTCTTGGCATACGACTGTAAGGTCTTTCAAGCGGAAATGACAGGCACTAAGGGAGCAGCTGATAAATTTTTCCGAAGTGCGGTTTTTTTATGGACGTATGTATCCACTCCGATAATAGTACTACTGGCTTGTATAGTAGGACTTAGTAACAAAGCTACTCGAGGAAAGTATGATCTCACAAGTAGTGGGAGTTCCTTATTAAACGGAATCATTGGAAATAGTGGAGCTGATGGGCTTAAATGGAAACCACCCATAGCCAAATTACAACATGAGGGCAGTGACAAGCGTTACAGTATTCAGGCGCTGAATCTAGAGGCTTCGCGTGATCTCAGACTTTAACAAGGCTACAATTAGACCTTGCAGAGTTGAACGTAAAAAATTCAGTGAACTGCTGGCAATAGTAGGTATCCTAATTGACCGCTGTCCGATTGGCACTCTCGCAGTACGGCTATAAATGTTGGAGGATACAAATTGTCACAGCTGCAGAGAAGAAGAAGAGATAGAAATATATTTTTCCTCCAATGTTTCACACTTTTTACGTACACGGCGAATTGGCTGGCAGAATAAATTTGGCAGAATCTAGGCACTTGGTCGATATGCATATGCGGCGAACTTTTTGATCCATACCGTCTCTAGCTGTAAGTGAGATTATTTGTGGTCGCCCGAGATATCAGCTCGTTTACCTAACCCAGCCTAATCAGCTTTGTCGGCTGAAACAAAAACCACCACTTTTTATATTAGCTTAAGTATTGAACTTTCGACGAAGAACTGGCGTGGATATTTTATATGCACTTTGTTGAAGATATTTCATGCTCTGCCCAGGCAGCCTAATAAAATATTGAAAAAAGATATATTAAAGAAAATTTAGCTAACTTGGAAAAATTCATGATATTTTTTTCTGCTTTCCAATAAAAAAATATTCTAGAACAGATTACGTCTGTAGCGTAATCTTCATTTGATCCAAACCGATTATTTTCTAGCACATCTGGAAAAGAAATTTTGTGTCGTTGGGCATTTTTTGATATTGTTGGCAAAGAGATCGATTTTTTTACAAAACAATCCCAGTTATCGATCGGAGGTTGCGCAGATAAAACCTTTCATATTAAGTACCCTAGAAGCAAAGTGTGGTTCAGAGAGGCTATGTTTAATGGTTCTAAGATTGTCTATATAAGTATGAGACCGAGGCGCTGGTTTAAGCATGCCTTTATGAGGCTAACCGTTCAAAACAATGAAGAGGTCATCTTAACATTCACCTTACACGTCAAGTTCAATCAACTATTTCTGATGAGGGCCACTCCATCATATCCAGGTGACAAAATGCCACCACCACGAGATCAGGCTGCTACAGAAATTCTACGAATAAATCCTACTTATAATCCCGCGAAGGCCCCTGGTCCATTTAGCGTTATCCAATATGCACCAACTCGGAGGCAATCGGTACTATATCCTTTCTAATCGATAAGAGTCGATCGATGAGAGTATATAATAACAAATTATAAGAGATGGTCGCGAGAGGACTTTGCTTCTCAATTGCCTACTCAGTTCGACGTAGCACCTGTTAGCAAAAGTTATCCTGCATTGGATTTCCAGGCTGACATTGTTGGTGGTGTTTGCGCTGGTTCCAAGATAGACAAAATTATCTACGACTTCAAAATTATGACTGCCAACAGTGACGTGAGACATGAGAGCCTAGTCGCGAGTGCGACGACTGTTTGTTTGATGACAGGAGATATTTCGTCTTGCCCTCGTTCACAGCCAGACCCTTCTGCTTTGCTTCCTTGTCCAGTCTGGAGAAAACAGAACTAACGACGCAAGTATTGAGGCCGATGATATTGATACAGGTGCTACTTCGGCATGTACACTCTTATAAAATATTGTACCTGCTAGATTAAGTTCTGCAGCTCGAATTATTTTCTCCAGCTTTAAAATCGACGAAGAAGTGGTGTGTGTCGATTCTCCTTTCACGGTTAACGTTTTTCGATTTTTTAAAATCCATATTTTTATAAAGCTTAAAATTAAAAAATTTTCCTACAGGGTACTCGTGCGATTTCCTGCCGACCACATGCACACCTTTGGGTGAAGCATTAACGGCATTATGGGCATTAATGCCAACAGACCGATTTATTTCATAAGCATCATTTATGCATTCGTGGCTGCCGCTTAACACAATGCCTGCAATGCAGTAGGCTTAATGGCTAAAAAAACAACAAAAACATGCCACAAACAGATTATACACAAATGAACGCTGAGCAGATAGATTTGCAAATGTTTTTTTCGATATGCTTCAGCACAAAAGCACCGTCACGTTTTAATGTAAAACTAAATGTTTATCTTATTTTAATTGTGAGCGCCGCTAATTGAGTCAATTAATAGACAATCGAGGCATGTATTTGCTACAATCAAATTGCCATAACAAAAGTGTTATCTTCATTAAAATAAAAGTTGAATCCGAAGGCCAAAACTTTGCCTTAGTGCACACGAAAACAATTGTAATTAAGTAACTTAAGCCCCGCCAATGGAGCGTTAATGCAATTCAACTTATAATTAGCCAAGTTCGCAGCTGCCGACAATGGAAGTGAAACGAACATAAGCATGCAGCCCGCAACGAGATGAAGAAGGCGGAGAAAGAGTAATACGCTGGCGAAAAGAAGCGCAGCGCAAGTTTGAAATTAAAGTAAAAAGAATTACACCTACAACGACAACTACAACTAAAATACAACTACAATAGCAACAACACTGCATATTTGCAACAACACTCTAAAACACAACTACGAAAACCACAACAACTACAACAAAAATACAACTACAAAAGCAACTAGGGCTACAACTAAAAATACAACTACAAAAACAACTTCAAACTACAGCAAAAACCTTTACAAGCACTACAATAGCCCGTTCGTTTCGAGGCAAGTAACAAGAAACTTTTTATGCGGCTGTGTATGTGCAAAGAAGGCGTTAATTGCATTATTAAAAACTGAAAGGCGAATGCCAACAAACTATTTTACACTACCGTAAAGACGATCAACAACCACCGCTTGAGTCCAGCTCCCTCGCTCTTGCTACCTTCAACTTCTTCTTCAAGCAAGAAAAATTAACGAATATGTTACGCCCGCAGCGGCGACTTGTTAGCCAAGTGGAAGAAAAATTTAAATCCGCAAAAACAATAACATTGTGGCAGCATCAACAGCTGTGCGAACAGCAACAAGCCGGAGCTTAACAAGCGCAAACGGTATATGAAAACGCCGTAAAGAGCGCAAATATTAATGAAAGCCGCCCAACGGATACATATGCCGCCAGCAGCACTGCATGTAAATATACGCATATACATATGTATATACCTTATATGTAGGGCGAGGGCGCCCAGCTTAAACATCGCTTTCTCTTATATGCATTGCTGCAAGCGGATGGGAACTGAAAGAGCAACAACTAACCAAACAATAAGCGGTATAACAAGTCGAGCGAAAAAACGATAATAAATGTGAAAAAAATAACAATAAAATATTAAATGAGTTGTGTCCGCAGCAGCTGCCGATTGAAAAGTGTGTTTTGGTCATGCTCATAACGCACAGCAAATGAACACACAAAGCTACAAATAAAAAAGGCACCCACATATTTTAAGCAACAATCACGTACATGAAGCGCTGATATAATGAATTTAACGTTTTAAATATAATAAGTGGTCGGGAAAAATATTCAAATACCCAAAGTTCAAAGGGGAACACATGACCTTAGAACCAATCTACTTATATATTTTTTCTATTTTCCAGTTAGTCCATTTCGCTCTCACTCTACATCCTCTTGGCTTACTTGAGTCAGTTAGCATGCTGCTCAGACACATGCTTGTCAAGGTAACGCTCCAGAACTTTGGCTACCAAGCTGTTTTCTATCTTCTGCTTTCTAGCTAATGTAGACTTGCTTCTGCCCCATGAGGGGCTCATGAGTCTAGCAAAGATTACTTTGCTAACGCAAGCCCTTCCACTAACTTCTCCTAATCTATAATTTTTCAAAGATCCTATCCTATCCAGTCGACTTTAATGGATAAAAGCTTGTTTCAGTACGGAGTTAAGACGAGGGAACCCTATAGCAGTATCGAACGTTCCCTTCAAACCACTTCGAAAAAGGTAGTAGGTTATTACCGTCGTCGGAGAAATAATTGTTATCATGATAAATGCCACGCCGGCACTATAGAGAAAAACACTGCGTACAGAGTCACCCTGCAACCGAATGTGTTAAGCCCGCTGTATCGAAAGTGAAAGTAGAGGTAGAAAAAGAGACGTCTTTTCAACGAAAATAAGAAAGAGGCAAAATGATCTGAACGCGAAGAAATTGAGATGCTGACTAACAATAAACAGGAGTGAGCAATGGCAGCAAAAGAAAGTTTTAAAGTCGGGCCGACTTCATACGTAAATGAGAACCTGACAATAGATACCCGGAGTATGCAAAAACTTGGAAGGAACGCTTCTCGAAACTATTAAATGGCAAAGGTCGTACTGCAACGGGTGAAGACGAATGGTCTTTTTCGAGGAATCAGCCTCCCTAGCATTGCAGATAAAGTTCTTTCGACCTTATTGTGTGAAAGACTTAAGCTACATTGTAAATAAGGTATATTGATTGAATATTATCACTATAGACCTTGTAAATTCACCAGGGACTTAAATGCAAAAAAGTAACGGATTTTGTATATGTCGGAACTACCACAAGCTCCACCAATATTCCAAGTCTGGAGATCAAGCGTGGAATAACTCTTGCCAACAGGTGCTACTTTGGAATAGGTAGGTAATAACGAACAAAAATTTTGCCTTAAGTCTCTCATTATTCCTGTGCTATTATACGGTACTGAAATATGAACTATGATGAACTGTAATGTGAAAGCAATTGGAATATCGAAGAAGATGGAAGCACGAACTCTTTGAGGTCTACGCATTGAAATCCAACGAATAGACTGGTTAGGTCATGTCGTTCGCATAGAAGATGATCCTCCAGTGAAAAGATCTTTCGACTCGAGATCTATGCGTGGGCAACGCGGCAAGGGCATCCACAGATTCAAATGGAAGAATTAAGGGCATAGCGACCTATCTGCACTTGTACAACTCATGTAACCTCACAAAGTATAGAGTCAACTGGCAAAGTTTTACTTCTCTACCCAGACCGGTTAACGGTTGTAGTGCCAAAGGAAAAGACGAGTAGCAATACCGAAAAGTTAAAAATTTCCCATAAACTATTTGTGTTGTTACAGTAGGCTTTGGGCAAAATGTTGCGAGAATATAACTATTAAAAGAAAAGTTACATATTGCTTTCCCAAATTGCTTACAAGATCCATAAATTTAGAGAACAAAGTGCAAATAAAGTTGCACAAAGATTTCTCGTTGCCATAAGCCGAGGTCTCGTGTTGCTACCAAACTAAAACATATGCTGGTAAACTTTTCACCTTTTTACACTCCCAACTGACGACTATATATTCAATGAAATCACATAAACAATCAATGTGCAAATTTCATTTCGCCAAACTTATTAGCGTTGTTACTTTTGTTAGTTTTTGTACATTTTTATTATGTATAACATACATAACAAATTGCAACAGCTGGTAGCAGGCGCAGACTAGTCGCTACTGTTACTAATTTTAGTAGACGATGTGGCATGGTTGCCATGCCATGGAATTGGCAAAAGTTTTTCGATAACAACAACAAATCGGCAACTGTCAAACATTGCAAATGGACTACCTTTACAACTTGCAAATTGGCAAATCGTAAACAATACACTTGCGAGCACACAAAGCTGTTATACGTACATAGCACATGTATACATACATACATATTTAAGCATATACATATATGCATATGTATATATATACATGATATATACTTTTGTATAGAGGCAAGCATTTTCATAACTCACTGGCAACATGTGACAGCCGCAAAAGCGACAAACAACAACAACAACAGACAAATTTTTACTCGTTGTTGCAACAAGAAAATCAACAACGTTTGCATGTAACAACAACAGCAACAGCTACAACAGCGCAGGTAACAACTTGTAGAACAAAGTTCGTATGTAAATCAAAGCGAATTGCAAACGACACAAAAGCTACTAATACCGTTACCAACACTCACACACGCACATACACACAAATTACGCCTCAACTTACCGACATGCAAATCTCCAGCACTGAGAAGCTGCAGTATACGCACACCCACACACACACATGCGCACATACTCTTACATGCGCTTACACGCGGCGCAAGCTGCAACAACTTTTCCTGGAGCAAAAATAAAGTTGCGAGTTGAATTGTGAGCGTAAAATTACATAAATTCCGCAAAGCTGTGTAAGCTGGGCAAAAAGTTGAAAAGCAAAATATTAAGAATCGTTGCAACATTTTTTGAAGGCAAAACAATGGCCGCAAAGCAGCAAAAAATTTAGAAAAAATTACGAAAAATAAGGTGAAATTTGCCGAAACTAAAGCGTGTTTACGTGCAGCAAAATGCCACATGCTCGCTTCGCTTCCAACACAGCCGTCAATATGTGTTACACAAGCTGCCAGTTGAAGAAGAACACAAGAAAATTACAGCGAAGCTATAATACCCTTCACAAATCAAAAAGTTTCCATACAATAACTTTATTTTAGTCGTATATATAGCAGCTGTATCATAGGGTAATCCGATCTGAAAATTTTTCTCTGATATTGTGGCGCTGCTTTCGATAATATTACACGCTAAATTTCATGAGAATACCTTTACCTTCTTGATCTACATTGCCGAGTTTACAAAACCGTCATTGTTCCATCGAATGCGATATTTACCCTTGGCAATACGCACAGGACCCTATATCTTCCACAGAACCTTTCTCACGAAAACTCATAACATCAACTCATCAAAAATTGTCATCGTCTACGCCTCTGCACCATATAGCAGTACGGGAATAATGAGTGACTTATAGAGTTTATCGAGACTTCAGTTCTCAATTACCTACTCATTCCGAAGTAGCAAACGTTGGCTAGAATTATTCTGCGTAGAATTTCGAGGCTGGCATTGTGTTTGTGTTGACGCTGGCTCCAAAATAGACGAAATTAACTTCGTACGACTTCGAAGTTAAGACTGTCAGCAGTGACGTGGGAGCCAAGTCGCTAGTGCGACGACTGCTTGTTTGATGACAGGAGATATTTCGTCTTACCCTCGTTCACTACTGGACGCAATTTTTTCGCTTACGTATTCATTATGGAGAAAGCAGAACTAACGGCGCGGTTGTTATGGTCAATGACATCGATGACACTCTTATAAAAAAATGGTGCCTTCTCCATTCAGCTCTGCAACTCGAATTATTTTCTCTAGAAGTAGCTTGAAGTAGAAAAGGCACGATAGGAAGTCACCTTGTCGAAAATCTCGTTTAGTATCGAATGGCTCGGAGAGCTTCATCCCTTTCCCCACGGATCTTTTGGTATTGCTCAACGTCAGTTTACACAACCGTATTAGTTTTTCGGGAATACCAAATGTAGACATCACTGCATAAAGGCAACTCCTATTCGTGCTGTCAAAAGCAGCTTTGAAATCGACGATTCTCTTTTCACGGATCTTTTACAAGATCTGGCGCATGGTGGATATCTGGTCAGTTGTTGATTTGCCAGGTCTAAAGCCACGCTGATAAGGTCCAATTAATTTGTTGACAGTGGGCTTTAATATTTCAAACAATACCTTTAATGCGGTGTTGAGGAAGCTTATCCCACGGTAATTGGTGCAAATTGTGGGTTCTCTCTCGTTATGGATTGGGCAGAGCACAATTAAATTCCAATCGTCAGACATTATTGTGTCCAAATAGATTTTAGAAAAAAGCTGATGCATGCTTCTTATCCGTTCTTCGTCGCCGTGTTTGAATAGCTCGGCCCCGCCGTTTTGTTGGTCTTCAGACGCGAAATTGCTATTCGAATTTCTTCATGATCGGGCAGTGAAACGTCTGCTTAATCTTCATCGGTTGGAGAATTGGGTTCACGATCTCCTGGAGTTATGCTTTCAATGTCGTATAGCAGGCTGAAGAAATGCTCTCTCCATAATTTCAATATGCTCTGGATATCAGTCACTAGATTACCTTTGGGGGTTCTATAAGAGCTATATGAAGATATTTTGCGAAACAAAGAAGTTGATTCACAAAAACTTAATTTTAATCGTTCATTTCTGTGATAGCTGTGTGCTATAGGGTATAAAATCTTTGAATAATACGAACGCACATTAATAAAAACACAGAAAGGTAAAAAAATCAAAACTTGCACACCATACCACTCGTAGCAAACTAATTTCCTAGAAATAAGCTTGTCACTCGTCAACCAAACTGCCTCAGACAGCGTCGCTTGTCACGCAAGCAACGCGAAGACGGAGGCAGCTAAGTTGTATACAGTGCTAAGTGCTACGAACCCACACGAGCAATCGCTTGATCACATTTTGCGGCTTCTACTTCCTTATATCCTCTCTTTCACACTCTCTCACCATTTCTCGCTCTCCCACACGCCACTCGTCAAGTCAGAGTTGTTATTAAGCAGCTATTGATGCATTGACAAGAAAGTTTGCCAACGGTAATAAAGCATAAACTTTACGGCGTCAAAATGCAACGGTTGTTGTGAGTTAGTGCGCCATAACGGTAGTTGTGCGTGGTTGACGCTGGCGTCGACTGGGTAAAATGAGTAGTTTGCGTGCCAGCAAGTTCCTTAATCAACTCAAATTACCTGGCAGCGTCACACAGCAGATAACGGTGCACACTCAAGTATGAAATGCATGAAAATATCCGTTATTATTTTAAATGGCTTGCTATTAAAAGTATTTAAAAGTATGAAAAGTTGTTAAGCAAGTTTTTTTCGTGTAGAAGTAGCGAAGGATTTAGCTTGAACTTACTTTATTGAGGTTATCTGTGCTTTTGCAAATTAATCTTGGTTTCTCCAATGCTGGCAACAAAGTAAGGTGAAGAGAGAAAACGTATCGGAGAGTAGAAGAAACTGTGAGGAGATGTGAAAGAGGTCCAAAGGAGGTTCATTTTTTTAGTCTTTCGAACCTCCTTTGGGTGTCTAATCTCAGCCTTGGAAGAGAGTGGCACGTATTAGAGTTCATAGGTGATATTACATAGTACTTTCATGAAGCGCTATATCATCAGCGCTGCCTCTATTTACGGCGTTAAATTTGGTATCGCTGATAATTGTTAATCCTAATAAGAATAACAGCGGTAGTAGTTATAACGGCCATTAATGAAGGAATTATCTGTTCATTGTTGAGTTGAACTTTTTCAAAATTGATCTCTAAGCAGCTTGACATTTGCTCTTTTCCATACAACTTTCTTAGAACTTCTTTTTTATGCTATTTGCCTTTGGAATTGTGCTCAGTTGTATTTCTGGAACACATCAAAATCGTTATCTGCATTGAATGGTTACTGGTGATGAAATGTGGAACACTTGCGACAACGTCAAGTGAAAACGATCAGAGTCAAATTGCGGTGAGCCGGCGAAGATGGTGGCCAAATTAGAATTGCCAAACAAAAATGTTTTTCTATGTGTTTGGTGGAATGAGCATTGAATAATAAACTCTCTGCTCTCTCACAGCCAAACTCTTAGTTCGGTTATATACTGTCAATAAGTGTACCGTCTGAAGTAAGGAATTGGTTTCTCCAGAGGGGTCGTTTGAGTTTTCTGAAAAGCCAGAAGTCACACGGCGCTAAATTAGGAGAATGCATTGTCGCAGAAAAAGAGTTTTCGAACCTTAATTCCGTCCTCTGTTTACGAATAGCTCCGCGAAAATCGAAGAAAACTGTCAACATAACCTCATTGTTTTCGTCTTCGGTTTGCAACGATATCACCTTTGCAACAGTTATTGGGCCGAAGCATAGATCCAAGACTCATCGCCAGTAATAATACGTTTTATAATATCCTAGTGGTCGGAAATCATAGTTTCACAGACGTTAATGCTACAATGTTTTTAAAAAAAAAATTTTGTGAACGCACTTTCTTTTTCCTTAGAAACAAATAATGTCTCAAAATGGTTTTAACTGATCCTTCCGATATTCCGCCGATGCTAATAAGACCTCTGACTTTTAATCGTCGATTCTCAAGTACCAATTCCATAATTTTATAGATGAGTTTATGGTGATGGCCGTGGTTCGCCACCAATACGTTCTCTTTGAATAAGTTTTACCAATGAGAAGCACTTGTTGTGACGAGCAATTAACACCGAAGGCCTTTTCAATATTCTGAACGTTTCGTCATCAGAAATTTGATTCCACAAACAAAATTTAATGGAACTTCTGCGTTGGATAATTTCACTCATCGTAAAAATGGCCGAATGCACTTTATGTACTTCAAAAAGAAAAACGTATACTAAACACTAATGATTATTTTTATGTGAAATATTTTAGAAAAAATAATATTATTAATAATATTAATTAATAATTAATTTTAGAATAAAAAATTAAAATGAAATATTTTAGAAAAAAAAAATATTTCGACGGATGGGTTATCACGAATAATTAAATTTAAAATGTCTTACTATTTTTGCTCACAGAAAACTGCTATCAAAAACATCAACTCTGAATAGTGTATTGATTCATTAAAATATAGGTTGGTTCTACACTCCTCACATACATATGTAAAAAGCCGCTCCAAGCAATAACGTATCCTGATGATGAACAAAATATTCCTTAATTAAATTACACCCTTCAATGTTTGCTTAGTTTTAACTGAATAACCATCTAATTTAATGAAAATTGTCAACCAAAAATTTTAACTAGCTACACATATATGGTATGCATTTGTCCATGGCAACAGCAACAAAGCAAATATAAATGAAAACGAGCGCTTCAATTGACAAATGGGAAAAGTTTAACGGTATCCCAAATTGAATTTGTTATTGTACTTGGCATTGGCTTATTGAAGCATAATCCCATCAGAGGAAATTAACATGCATGTGTGCCCAATATGTGTGTACGTATCATATAATAAATCGCGAGCAAAAGCTTCAATATTAATACGCGAATTGAAAAGTCGTTTATCAGATTTGGCATTTGCCGTTTGTCCATCCCAACGCGTGTGTCCAAAGCTGCTGCATGCAAAAGTGCAACCGCTTTTTAGCGCATACATACATATATACATATATATGTATGTGTGTGCAGTACGAAATATGAGAACAACAATGCATCACAGTTGAATAAATCGAAACTTTGAATTGGCCACTTAGCTGCATTTCATGGTTAATTAGCACAGTACGTGGTTGGCATGCAGACACACACACACACTATTTGCCGATTGGAGTGCGCGGCATGAGAGCGCTTGCGGTTAAAGCCGCCGCTGGCCTTTACCACAATTCGATATCCGCCCACTTAAATGCGTCGCGCTGGCATGAGAGCCACTGCCAGGCAACTGCTCGCGATATACATTGTAGTGCAGCGCCTACACACCCACATCCATATGCATTTAACGAAATATTGTGCGCACTTTCGCTAAGTGAAATTAATGCACGTAATGCACAACTAATGAAAACTATTGTAGAATACAACGACATCATGCACATGGATCGCATCCGAGCAGGAAATAGGAAAGCCTAAGAGCTGGCGAGGAACTAGTACTTTGGATAACTGGTCTTCAATTGCAAAGTTTTAGAGAAGTTTTAGAAGGCATGCCTTCTGGTACAACGTACTGTCTTGTCGCTCGTTTTTCATCGATTCTGGCTTGGAATATTATATATTCCATCAGTTTTTGATATATCGTTCTGAAAATTTGCACACATCATTTTCTTCTCAAAAAATTTCTAGTCTGTCGGAACCGTCGATTTTTTACTACTATATATGCCAGCCAAACTGACCGATCGAAAATAAGTCTTTGTATTGAATACTTTTTCATTCAACGAGATATTAGCAGGAAATTTGGCATGGATTACTACGAAGGACATTTATGCAATCTTCGAAGAAATTGTTCCGATTGGTTAGGTATGGCATATAGCTTTCATACAAACATAACGACTTGAATCAAGGGTTTGTAAGGAAAACTTTTTCATTCGAAGAAATATCAACACGAAATTTGGCATGGATTACTACTTAAGATAATAGTGCAATCTCGGAAGAAATTGTTCCGATCGTTTAACTATAGCATATAGCTGTCATACAAATTGAACGACCGGAATCAACTATTTGTATGTAAGCTTTTTATTCGTGAAGGCATGTATAGCTCCAGTTTACTTTACTTCTAACAACAAGAGTTATAAAAGTTGTTAGTGGAGATGAGCATTAATCGCTAATCATCGATAGTGCCGATATATCAAATTTTCTTGAAGCAATATTTTTCCCAAGCAATTACAAGTCAAATGCGAAATTTTTAGCCTCCCATAATAATTTTTGCACTTGTTCTCAGTTTTACCCAGCTGGTATCAATACTTAACTTGTTGGAATTCATCATAAGCCTTGCGCTGACTTTTTGCGGTATCGGTGACCGACTCTTCAATGCATATTGTATACGCTGCGGCAATTCAATCGCAACGTTGCAGCATTTTCAGCTCTCGAATTTCATTTTCATTATTTCACCATTTTATAGCGTGCCAGTTAGCGAACCAAGAGGCAGACCACCGCTCCGCGGTTGGCGGTTGGCAGTCAGCGGTCGCAATTCGCCAGTAGTCACTGCATTATTATGGCCGAACTCGTCCGAATTTTTCAAATTACTGTTGCATAACAGATGAATTCTTAAACGCAGCCTCTACACTCACGTGTGCTCGTACGCGCAGCTATTTCGTGTGTGTCCGTATTGTGGTGTTGCATTGCTGCGGGAGTGGTTCGCTAATGTTTATGTATGTGTAAGGTAAGCCCCACGCTGAATCACAGGTGACTTTGGTTGATTTTTGGCCGCTGTGCGATGGCTGTGTGCATATATCAGTCATTAAATAGTAAAAACCACTTATTTCAGCAGGATTTAATAATATAGTGAAAGTATACCTACAAAGGGAGAACTAAGTATCGATACGATGCTCTTATATTTATATATATGAATAGTTCTCAGCTTTGCCAGGTCCCCAGCGGGATTTTTGAAAGCATTACTTTGTGAATGTAATAAAAAAATGTGCCGCAAACTGCTGTCGCACTACACATAACAATGTGTTATTGTTAAATATCACGTTTTCCCTGCCTGCATAAAAAAGATATTCAAGCAAATTTATGAGCATCTGAGCTCAAGGTTTTTTATATGGATTTACGCACGGATTTACGCACATATGCTGAAGAAATGGCAAGTGTAGTCTACATAGAAGATATGATCGGCATAATAAAAACGTATAAATATTCTCTGGTTTTAAAACAATCTCAGAAGCTTTTTTAGATTGGTAGTAGTGTCAGTCATATTTATGTCAAATTTCATGTCAAAATATTCATTAGTGTTTGAGATACGTGTCGTTTTGTGAGCTGCTAAAAGTGAGCAAAGAATTTGTATGAAATGATCATTTCGCCAAAAACTCAACCCATATCGTTCCGCAACCACCGTATTCACCTGATCTGGCGCCGTGCGACTTCTGGCTGTTCACCAAGCTCAAAAGACCGTTTTTATACGATATTCAAGCCGCAGCGAAGACGGAACTGAAGGCCAGCCCGGAAAGTGACACTACAACCAGTGTTTCGAAGATTGGAAAATCCGTTGGCATAATGCACTACATCTAGTGGGGATTACTGTGACGGGGATGAAATGGATTTGGAAAAATAAATAAAGAATTTTCAAAATAAATACAAAAATAAGGTGACAATTTTTGGGCACAGTATACATTTGAATGTAAGTATACATTTGAATTTCCTTAACAATGAGTGTTGTTTTGTAGTAATAATATCACTCTTATTGGAAAGCCCTGCATATGATAGACTAACAGTAGAATCATGATCTTCTACACAAACATTAAGCTTCAAGGGGAAAAAACATCGACAATACAAAGGTTTGAATGCGGGATCCAGATACACTCCAACAAGAGACTTCAATGAATCTACTTTATTACTGAAATAGAGTTGAAAATATATATGAAAACACGGATGCCAACTTTTTCAAACTAATTGTGCGGCACCTAAACTCTTCTTACTAGCTCACAGTAAAGATTTTTTGGAGCAATCTTGTATGTTTTAGTGCCAAAAATATAGCGCTTTTATATATGAGTGCGGCTTTTCTTTGAATTACAAATAAATGCAATTTTTGTATATTTTTTTTTGTATTTCTCTACATTACAACCACAAAACTGTAAATGAACTGCTTATCGGCTGAACGAACCACAACTGCACTTAAGTAACGAAGTCACGTGCGCATGCGCAATTACCACTGGTAAAAGGCAAAATTCTACTCCCTTGACAACCAAACACACACACACATACTTGCTGCTCAATACATACAAAATTTTACTGTTAACGAAAACTCTCAAGATAACTGCGTATACAGTTCTTCAACAACTCGACATCTGTAACTGTAAGCCACTTTTGCACTTCACCGAACAGATTTGTGCTCGCTTGTAATCTGTTTGCCATGCACACGCACACGCACACACACACATGCACTAAATGAAAGCACTGAAATGAACACAATATGAAATGTAACCATTTAGACAATTCGTGTACAAGCACTCACTCAAGTGGTATCACACATACATTGATACATTTCTGTGCATATGCTCGGCCATATACATAGTTGATGGGAGTACAGTATCGTCTGTATGTATCGGTATATACGTATGGTCGCGTATTTGCCAACATTATGTCGAAACAAGCTGGATTAGTTGGTTTACAAGTTAGCTGAAGAACCCTTGAGCGCCAATAGAGTAGAACAAGAAGCAGCAATCACTTAAGTAAGCAGCCAAAGTATCCACTCACACAACTTGAACACGCCCTGCATAAGTCAGCGGAGGGTTTCGGGTATTCATTTGCAACTATTGACACAAACTTATTTGAGAGTATGCTATGTGAAAATAAATTATATCATATTATGCATCATATACTATATCATTTATATGTATGTATACAGTCAGCCTTAACGATTCGTCGTAATAGGTAGAGTGGCCATCTGACGACCCACCACGGCAATTAGGAGACGCATTTTGAAACCACCGGTGCCAAAATACTCTTATTCTATTGTATATTATCTAAGTCACCCTGTGCTCCTAATAAGCATAGTTTCGTTCATCAGTACGAAAAATTATATCTATGCAACCTCCGAGATCCCATCAAGAAACCCTCGGCCGATAGGAGCAATTTTTTTGCATTCGCAAGAAGATCTTCTATAGTTTGTTCTTCTTCTAGCTCCAGACAGCCTGCTGTCTGCCCATCATGTAGTGGTCTGTAAACAATCCCAATAAAGTTATTATATCATTGAATGGCGCTCAATGAACAATTCCTCACTTGCGTGAACTTCTACACATGACTGAATCATCCCGTCCTGCTTGGCAATGGCGAATACCACAGTCGATGGAACGATGACCTGAATGAGATATACGACGATATTTCATTGTTCAGCGAATTAGGGTTAGGTCATGTCGGCCGTATGGATGAAAATACTCCTGCTCAAAGAAGAAAAAGATGTACGACCCATCTACTTTTTCCTGCTTTTTCAGAAAGTTAGCGATCGACTCCATCAAGACTCAGCTACCTTTATAATATGTTTGTCAATTAAATATCCACAAGTAGTTAGAGGCTTAAAAATACCATCCTTTCCGACACCTAAGTTTAGGGTTATACCTGCTATAAAGGCTCTCTTTTTATTGCTGTGATCTGCAATTGGAAGATTCTACTGCGGTCTGATAGTCGACAGATCCCTCAGTCTAAGGCTAACTTTTCTCTCAGTTGCTTCTTGTGTGCTGTAAATGTAAAGTAACGTTTAAAGACCTGAGGAGCGGTGTCTACGCTTATAAAGAAGAAGAAGAAGACGTGTCTAAGTTTGGTTACCATGAAAACTTTGTCTAAAATTAACCAAAATATTTATCGTAATAAGTTACTAGGTGCAACCCGAAGCAGATTATCAAGCGTTTCGTGAATGTCGGCCAAATATAATGGCATGGCTCTTGCACAAATGAGCCAAGGTAGAGTTGAAACAGTGGACATTTCCGGTGAACTTGGCCCGAAGAAGGTAAAGACGTAAAGACTGTCTTATTTGTTGGAAAGGACATTCAGAAGATGTGATCTACCTTGACTATTTGAGAAAATCAAACAATTTAATACTCTTCCGCTATGAAAACACACTATTCAATCTTCCTGACTACTGCAGTGGTGCCATTAAGATAGCGGTAGATTTACTGCCCCGAAATGCAGCCTCCTACAAAGAAGCAACTATCCACCCTGATAGCAGGGCAGCGATGCTAGTCTTAGCTCCCTAATCGTTCACTCAGAGCTGTTTCAGCAACCTCTTAACTCGTTATCAATAGCTTCAGGTCACTTTGTAATAAGACTAGTAAGGTTGACAGGCCATGGCGAAATCATAGGGAACTGGTAAGGAAGGGTACCCTAGTTCAATTATTCAGTAGAATGGAAACGGTTCGGTACACCGCTCTTTAGTGTTTTCAACTACTGGAGAGCTGGATTTCGTGGAAGCTGGATCAGTACTGCACCAGCATCAGCTCTTTCGCTGTCGCAAGAATCTTTTGGCCGAAAATCGATTGTAAAACATACAGGGAGCATTTTATCTTTAAGAGGGTCACTCCGTAGTCGATCGAAATTGTTTCCCTACCGGTGTTCATGTTGTAATGTTGGGAATCTTACCGGAACAGCTACTGCTGCCGAATTTATTAGACCTTACCGGACCAAATGCAGCTGCAGAAACTGTATTGAGGAAGATGAGGTGTTGATAAGTTAATTTTTATCAAAAATCTGGTAAATGTACATATCATTTGTACATTACTAACTTAAAGCAAAGTAACTTCTGCTTTCAAGGAACAAAAAATAATAATACTTACATGCAATATATAGAGCTCAAAGTATCTTCAAGAATGCGGAAGCACTCGATTTTTCCTCTTTATTTTAGAAATTTAAGCCGGTCATGCTCAATGCTAACGGTATTTTGTGCGCGTTCGCCTATATAGGAATTCCAATGTCAATCCAATCAAAGGCTCATATAACAAATACCGATGTAGACAATGAAATAACGGCACGTACGCTAGATACACACACATACACGCATAGCTTAACTGGGTCGCTATATGCTTGTGTAAACAGGAACTCTCGGATACTTTAGCCACGTAGAAGCTGTGCTGCGGACGAAATCGTGCAAGATTTCTGAGGGGCGAGGAGTAATGGGAAATTTTCTTAGCAAATGTAAACTTTCAGCGCAGCTGAAGTATGAACTCTTGTTTTTTTCACCGCTTACTATGGGCTATTTTAACTTATTGAACTAGAGTACTATATACCACATATACATATTTACAAGGCAATTGCTCAGCAAACATATATACACATATAAGTACACTTTATTTTCATATATAAACTACATATGTGCAGGTCGTTTGTTGCATCTGCACACATTCCACGTGGCAACGCCGACTTGCCGTTTGCATTCCTTTTCATTACACACAATACTTTTACTCGGTTCTTACATAACCCGTTATTCTATTGTGCATTGTCTGATTTTGCAGTTTGCCAAACGGTCACATCAATATTATGGCCTTCGATCGCATGGCGGCCATTGTTGGCGCCTTCACCAAGCACATGCATGCCGTTAAGTCGCCAAACGAAGCACCACCTGGCGAGTATAAGACCTTTTGCCAGCACATGCAGCGCTCATCGAAATTGAGCGAAACGGGTAAGTCAGCTAAAGCGCTTATAAACTTTTATATAACAGTATGTGTATATATGTATGTACGTATATGTTAACTGTGGTATTTAAAGATTGAAATTTAAAGAGAAATGAAGAGAGTCGGAAGAACTTTAAGGCATATGTGACTATTGAATTTTGAAATTTAATTTGAAAAGTTTAAGCTCTCTGCTGATAAAGAAAGACGTGATTGTGATTTAAAAGCTTATATTTAATACATAAAAATGCATAAGGAAACATAAAAATAAAAAGGAGAGAACAGAATAACTTCTACCACACTAATGCTATAATAACAATAATATAGCACAAATAGACATAAAAAATATTTATCTTTATTTTGAGCAGTCAGTTTGTATAACAGCTATAGGCTATGGTAGTTCGATCTGCACAATTTTTTCAGAGATTACAGTAGTGCGTGACACAAAAGTCTGTACCAAATTTCGTGAAGATATCTTATCAAATAAAAAAGTTTTCCATACAAGGTCTTGATTTTGAACGAGCAGTTTGGCAGCTATATGCTATGGTAGGCCAATCTGAATAACTTCCTCAGAGATTAAAGCGTTGTATGACACAAAAGTCTGTACCAAATTTCATGAAGATATCTTGTCAAATAAAATGTTTTTTTATAAAAGGACTTGATTTTGATTAATCAGTTTGTATGGCAGCTATATGCTATAGAAGACCGATATCAGCTGTTCCGACAAACAAGCAGCTTCTTGAAAGGACAAATCTGTTTGCAAGAATTTCAAATTCGGGGATAATTGGATAAGGCTCTTCGAAGCTATGTTATAGCGTCTCCGACGTGACTTTCTAAGTGTTACCAACTTCGTGCCAAACTTAGTAATTAAGAGCACTTAAAATATTAAAAATATATTAATTAGTAATAATAAGGAAAGAAAGAAATATATTATTCTCTCTCCTTCTCCCTCTCATTTATTAAATTTCTGCTAATATTATGGCTTTAAAGCGTTTGTAATCAATAAAAAAAAAGTACCCTCGCGCGCATTAAATGACGTGAACGGTGCTTAAAATGCCTCAATAAGCCGTTTAGTTGCCCATTGACTGAATTGAGCGGCGCTGAGCTGGCCAGAACATTAAATGAAATGAAACAGCTGAGCAATCAAGCGGCAAATAAACCTACTTATCGACACATTGCATCGCAGTAACACACAGTTACACGTACTTACGTAACACACATACACGTACATAAAACGTATAAACATACAACACGTATACACACAAAACACACATACAAACATAAAAGCAAGTGCTCATTCCCTTGGCACAGTGCGACAAAAGGAGTGTATTACAAGGCTGGCCAAAGTGAACTGGTTAAACGGAACGAGCTAAGAGCAAATACATACGCACCTATGCACATATAAGGCAACAACAATTTGGCCTCTGCTTAGTTTACTTCAAGCGAGAACTATAAAAACAACGATAACCTCAGACTAATGGTTGCGCAAAAATTTCCTAAGTGGTGTGGGAGCTGTTTAGAAAATTTTAATTGGTTCAAGCAACAAAAGCGGACTGAAAGACTTCATATGTTGGCGTATGATTGCACTAAGTGCATGGAGTTAAGTAACGAAATGAAAATTACAGTGCACTAGTCAACAAACTTATGAGTTTTTTAAATTTTCATTAATTACGTTTGAGGTTTGAAAAAAATTCGAATTGTTGGTAAGACCCAACATACATACAGTTGCTACAAGTATTGTATAACTTTTTTTAATAACTTTGGAGCAATTGAAATTTTTCAATCCCAAATGTATCAAATATTCTGATATTGTTTTTAGATCTTTAAATTTCTAGAATTTTATTTTTTTTTTTTACTTTTTTTTATATAATAAATATTTATGCTATCAAACTCATACTTCATTAACTTATTTACGTATAATTTTTGCATCAACTAGAAAAGCAGTTCATAGTATTATTACAGCCTACACGCTCTTTTCTGCTGACCAGTGTTGCCGTAGAAAATTGCAATTTATTTTTCCTCTCCCTCAGTTTTCTTTCTCAATATGTGGAAAGGAAAGCATGTGTGCTTATGAAAGGTTTAATTGAATTAACCAAATTTGTAAGCAACACTTTTTAATCAATTTGAGTTCAATATTCTCTAAATTTAAGTTAAAAAGCTTTAAAAGAGAGTAAGGCGATTGATTTTGCAATATATTTACAACATTTTCATTCAGGAGGATGGAGTCATGTGTAGAAGTTCACGCAAGTGAGGAAAGTTTTCTGATCGCCATTCACGTGGGAGTGGCCAGAAACGATTCTTTTACATATGACTCAAGCAGCTCACGACTTCCGGTCTTTGACCAAGTATCCTCTGGGTAGCCTAAGAACATC
>NW_017537401.1:695165-771257 GCF_001853355.1 Bactrocera latifrons | reverse complement strand
CGCCACGTAGCGAAAAGAAGAAACGACTGGCGCGCTGTTGTTAACTCGGCTATAATCGCGTAAGCGGTGACTACGCCAATCAAGAAGAAGAAGATTTTCATGCATAGACATTATGGCAGGATAGCTTTAAGAAAAAATTTACTTTTGAAGGTTTGGTATGAACCTCTTACAAAGTGGAGGTTTAGATTCAGCAGCGGTGTGGTCTCATTCATTATTTTATTCATTGTTCGATGACTTAAAAATCTAATTCTGCGAAGAGCAGTGCAAGGTTGGGTTAGCTTAAGTTAGAAAGCTGATCCCTCAGCTTGGCGGGGATATTCCACTTAGACTGTTACATACAGTTCATTGTAAAGCCAAACGAAGAGAATTCCTCTATTTGGATCCCAACTGTCGACTGAAATTCCCTGAACTTATCACAAAATCTGCTTAGGTGTTATATTTCTATTTCCGCTATTTCACCTTTATGTCTGAAAGTAAGAGATCCGAGGATCATATAAAGTCAAAAACTTGACAAAAGTCAAATTCTGAGACTGAGATGATTCTACCACATCTTCTTCAATGCATATATCACACGGTGTCCAGTGAATAGAGTTCACTTAACGTCAAACGATTTATCTTCGACCGGAAGTGTCTAGTGACACTGCGGTCAGCTGCTGGAAGTTAATCAGTCCAGGTCAGTAGTGAACCACAAGAAGCCAACCAGTCCCGTTCTCACTTCGCAGTAATTGAGTTATACGTGTTTGTCATAGAAAGCTCATCAGTCATACAGTTCCCCGCAATATCGCTGTGGCCAGACACCCAAGTCAGTCCAAACATAAAATAACTCGACGCTAGAAATAAGGAATTTAGACATCCTTTCACTAGTCTAGAGCGCACAGTGAGCGAAGAAGTGGAAACCAAGGAACTTTAATCCGCTAAACCTAACTTACTCCCAACTCCAGACTCTCTCACGGAACCACCTGATTAAGTATTACTTCGTGGGAGTGATGAAACTCTTCACGGACGGACTGCCGGACGACTACTCTGCTCTATATGTCTCAGTTTTGTTATGATTGCAGCTGCCGCTTCGCTAACAGCTTTCCAGTTCTCAGTGAACAGATACATGAGTGTCGTGAACACTGGTCAGTTTTTGCGAATGTAGTTTTTTTCTGAGATTTGTTGTAGTAGTGACCAGAAACGATTCTTTCTAGCAGCTCACGACTTGATAGCCAAAAAAACATCCGTTTAAAGGATAACTAAAGTGAGAAGGCTAAACATCCCTCCCCAGGGTTGTGCGCTGGGTTTAGGACCCGCCACGTAAAAAATACTCCCAATGAAAGAAGAAAATGGTTTTGCTACTGTAAATTCGGTTATAACTGCGTAAGCGGTGTCATTTGCTCTTTCCTCGATGTTGGATTTCGACGAGAAGTTGCTCTGTTTTTATGCTTGCACCAATGCTAATGCAAATGTTCATAATAAAGCCATGAACTTTATATAAATATGCAAACATAAACAGCAACAAAAACGCCGCATCAGCAAGCAGGCACACACGCAGCTGTTACGCAAACAACAGCAAAAACTGCAGCAAGTGTTAACAGCAGTTTAAAAGCGTTTTTTGGCAAAACAAATATAGACCAAAAATCAAAAACAAAACAAAAGCAACCACAAAACACAACCAAATTCACCAGCGAGCAGCCAACCACAAAAGCGGCGCTGACAAACAGCGTCTGGTTTATGCAACTGTTGCTATGGCTATGGCTGTTCTTGTTCTTGTATCCACTTGAGTGCCAGTGTATTTGTGTGTTGCATTTAAATCTGTTATAATTTAACGCAGAAATTAAATGGCACGAGCCGCAAGGACATAAGCAAACAGCAGCACTAACTCTCACTTACACAGACACACACACACAGCCATAAATGCACTCACACAAACACAATACTCGCAGCCACAGCAGGATAACAACACTTGCCGAGCGGCGCAACATTAATGGCCATAACGATAATTGTCTGTCCGTCTGAATGAACGAATAAGGATATGCGAGTGACTGTATGTGTTCGAAAAACACTCTTCCGAATTTCAACTTGCATGTGTGTGTGTGCGAGTTAGTGTCTTTACGTTGATACTTGTGGGTAGTAAAAATATTTTATTTGCATCTTTTAGATAATCCTCTGCATTTAGGCTGTGCCCCATAACAAGAACCAACTGTGCGAGTGCATGTGCTTACTGTTCGTCTAAATTTAAACGGCTGGCAACATCATTTTAGTGCCGGAAAAATTACAAAACAACCTAAGGATTTAATTAAAGGACTTAATTAAAGTAATTTATTCTTGAAACTTCGTAAATTTTTAAAAAAAATTTTTAATATTGAATTTGTGTTGTCTAGACATATCGGTTTATGGTGCTAAAATTATTCCATATAAGATTTTGATTAATCGTTCAATTTATTTGGCAGCTATATGATATCGGCGGTTCCAACAAATGTTGAGAAAAGAAAATACGTCGCTTGCTTTTTTTATTTCAGTATTTGGCAACCCTTTATCGTATAGTTTAACATGTCATTGGATATGAGTTTTGACATAGGATCGCTATTATATTGTCTACAGTAACTTAAAATATTCATCTTTTCCAAAAAATTAAATTAAATCACGAACATTTTAGCAGGAGTATTTCTTGACGGTCGAAATTACCGAAATCATTGATGCTGTTTACAAATTCATATTCCAAGATTATCATGCGCACTATATATGACAATTATAGGCATTAGTGGGACCAGCAATAACGTTTCAACACTTCCAAGCATGCAAACCTGTTTTTTTTCTATTTGCAAAAACTAGAACTAGAACAATACAGAACAGAAACTGCTGAGTGACACACAGCCATTTGTTTCCAATTGTCTTTCAAGAAATCAAGAAAACCAACCGCCCGAAGACGGATGACTCTTCGCCACGACAATGCGCCTAAGAGCTCAGCTGAAAAAACTATATTTATCCACTCCTAGGGGCTGATGTTTTACCGGCTCAGTTGTTTAAATTGGGCGGTGAAGGGCTAGCGCCTGTTTCTGTTGAAATTGTGTACTGCCCTATTCACAGGAAGAGAATTCGCTCCATCAAAATCAGTAAGGACTGCTCCGAGTCGTTCCATATAAGACGAGGTTTTCAACATAGTAATCACGTCTCGTGAGTTTTCTTCGATATAATGCTAAAAAAGTGATAAGTATAGGTAATCAGAACTATAGTGACACTGTCTACTTTGAAGGTATAGCGCTACAGCGCTACGCAGATGAAGTATTTACAACGGCGCCGTCAGCGTATCATTTTCCATCATAGAAAAACAAGCGAGAGTGGTTGGTCTTTCGGTGAATGACAAAGTATTCGTCTAGCGAATTACAACTCTGTTGGCAGCTTTACAATTGAAAAAATTAAGGAATTTGTATATCACGGAACCAGTATAAATTTCTAAGCCTGGAGACCATGCATGGCAAGCAGAATCAACTGCGCCCATGCTTTGAATAGAAGAACCAAATGCATACCGATCTGTCTGTACTTGAGATGTACAACTGTTGTGATCTTACTAAGAAAAGGGGCAAAAGAGGCGGAGAAAGTTAGGGTATTAAAAAAAGTCATTTCGCATTTCTAATCAAACTTCAACTTATTACTTTATATTTATAATAATAATAAAAATAAACACATATATACTATTCTGGTCGACCACTTTTTTCCATTTTTCTGCTAGAGAAATTATTCCATTCTTGTAAAATTTGTCTGCTTTATTATGTGCATGGTCTGGCGTTGTCCTGAAGCCCTTTCTGTCTCGTCCTGGTCCTGGTCAAACTTTTCCATAATTTCATCGACTTTTTCATCTTCCACATCGAAGTTTCCAGAATTGTGCTACACGAACTGATTCACCATCGTCTCCGCAAACTTCACAAATATCATTGGTGGCTTTCGTGGCATTCTTTCCTCTTTTAAACAAAAATTCCAAAATTTAGCTAATTTCTTCATTATTTTCACTCATTTTTGAACAGCCGTAACTTGTTTTCAACTTCGCCGAATTGAATTTTTTTTTTTTTTTTTTTGGTTAAATGCAGCTTAAAATCTCACCTTTCCAACACTATTTGATATGACACAATGTGTTTGATAACACCGGAGATATACAATTGGAACGAAATCTATTGACAAAATACGAAAATACTTTTCCGAAGGGAACCCAAAATATTTCCAAATGCATTACCATTTATTACAAATCAAATAATTTTACAGAACTTAATTAATACATTTTTTATTTATTTTATAAATACAATGTATCTTCAAAAAAATTTAATTAAAAACGCGTTTGCAATGAATATAATTCCTTAAGTCATATTTTCCTATAACAGAACAATATCATTTGTAAGAAGAATAAGTATAAATACCAAAAATAAGTAAATTCTACTTTGATATAATACAGATGTTCATTTAGTAATTACGCAAATCCCCCACAGCGAACAGAGCATCGAATATGAAGACAATGTTACTTTTAGCAACGTCTGAGGTATTAATTTCACAGCAAATACGAAATGCACAAAAGGTAGCAAAGCATGCGACAAACTCATTAATTTTGCACAAAGCATAATTTCAGCGCTTCATTTGCTTTCTTACTGCACTAAATAAAATTCATGTAATCGAGCGGAAATAAAATAACTGCCAAGCAGTTACTAACTTCGTTACCATGACGTAAAGAAAAGCGGCGGAAAACAAAATGTTGTCAACATGTTGAAAGGAGTGAAGACGCAGTGTTGCATTCGAAGAAAACTGGAGAAAAGCATGCAAGAAAACAGCTGTGCCGAACTAATTCAGTAGCAGCAGTGAAAAAGAAGCCAAAAATTGCCGTTTTTGCCAGCAGGCATAATAAATTAGCGCGTGACTTTAGTCAGTCGCACTTTTGTGTGCGTTTGTGTGTGTGTAGAACCAATCATAATTTCGCCTAAATAATAAATTACATTTCTACCTAATTTTACCAGCGTCAGTCAGTTAAACATAATTTATGCTAAATGGAAATTTACGAAATTAAAATGTCCGCCATTAGCTTCGAGCGGCTATGGCTATTTTTGGGTTCACCACTGCGTATACGTAATCTTAAAACGCATATTTGCTGTGCGCCTAGCAGCGCCGACGGGTCAGAATATGCAAAATTGCTATTTCGAAACGCGAAAGAATCTAATTATAAGCGTTACGCACACACCGACACACAAGCGACAGTTAGCAGCTCGGTGGCATGCCGCGCGTTGGCTATGCAGTGGCAAGTAAGCAAACACGCGCGTTTTGAATAAAAGCATTTGGGGCATTTATTGAAATTAAATTAATTTTAATTATAGTCTATCCGCAGGCGCTGTACCATGTTTTATTATATATCTCTATTTACACAGTCTTTTGATGGAAAATATGGAAATAGCATAGCTTAATTGGTTTTATAATACTTATGTCTTGACATTTATTATGCGAAATTAAAGCTTCATGTGTCTGTGTCGGTGCGTCTGATTTCCAGCATTGTATTTGCTGTTGTTCAACATAATGGAAATTTAATACAACTCATTATGTGCATTTGGGTAGACAAGTAAGCAGTTGTTAAAGTGCTCGAACAATATTAGCTTGCACAAACAAAAATAGCTGCTTCCAGAAAATAATTTTTTGCCTTACTTCACACTGCGTTCGCCTTGTTTTTTGCACTCACGAACTTTGCGAATTTCAATTGCGTGTGGCATCGAAAACCACTTGCTCCGCATTTCTTACTTAATGCCTTTGATTTCAGTGCATTTGCTTACTTCGCCTTTTGTCTGCATTTCCCAGCTCATTTCTCTGCTGTTTCGCTCTCGTTCCGCCAGATTGCTTCTCAGCGTGCTTCTTTCGCCTCAGCTGTTGTACGTTCAGCGAAATTCCACACCAAATCGTGCAGCAAATTTGATTTCAACCACCCCACCCGCCTTGACAGCATGCTCAGAATGAGTAGAACAACAGCAACAACAATAAATGGCAAGAGCACATGTCACTTGAGTACAAATTTGCTGGATTTGGCATGCAAATTGCATACAACAACGCACAAATGTATATAGGTATGCGTTTATGCATGTGTGTGTGTGCGTGAAATTCTGCAAAAATATTGTAAGAAAATACATTAACCTTCTTGTCCTCCTTTGTTTACTTCTGAGCTTTTTTTTATTGGTTTAAGGAGGTTCTGCCAGTGATGGCAAGTGAAACGGAAATTTAAAGAAAACATTGATTAAATACTTGGGAACTCGTTGGAACCGCCAAAAGTATGTAAGAGTACTTAAATCATTCTTCTTGCAAATCTTCAAGTTGACCAAATATACATATATACACTAGCACTTTGACAGCTTGAAGTGAGCTGAGTAAATGCAACACTGGTGTATATGAAGAAAGGATAAGAAACTTATCGTTGTGGTCTTCAAATGTTCATCGGTTAGCTAGTAAAAGTGTGTTCTAGAGCAGAAATAAGATTTTACCACCGAATTACCTAAAAATTAGAAAAACTGGGTATGCTCTTTAATATCTAGGAAATGTGTCTCCAAAACCGATATAGTACACGGTACCATAGTTATATCATAATATAGTTGTACCAGATGATACAAAGATCTTTCTACACGATTGATTGAAACAACATACTAAGAGCCTCAATAAACTTTTTCTTTGAATTTTTTTTTAAGAATTTTTTCTTTAGTACTTCCTTCAGATATATTAATATCCGCACGTCAAATCAGCTTAATAAAATCAATGCACTTTCTCTGAAGCTAGAAATATTGTACTCAACCTATCCATTCCCTTTTCCACCAATAAGTTATATGATTTTTAACATAATGGCTCAGTTCCAAAAAAAAAAAAAATACTGTAATAATAATAATATAATCTCTCAGAACTTTTTTGGAGCAGTCTTAAATATTATATACAAAAACCCGATTGTTTATACATACATATATATACACATATCAATATATTTTAGTTTTAAAACTCCCCCATTTTCACTCTCTCATTCTCTCAAAATTTCCCTCTCTTATTTTCTCAATCTCTATCTTTTTTATATCTTAAATATTTACTTCATTTGCATATTCAAATCATATTTCGCTGTTTCACTCACTCTCTCAAACATTTTCTCCTAAACGCTCGCATTCTTTGTCTCTCTATCATATTTGAGTTATTTATTTAATATTCAATAAAACCGGATTTCTAATCCTCTCTTTCTCATACGTTCTAGCTTTCTCCCTCTTACTCTCTCGCATGCTCTATTTGTCTTTTTCGTATTTTAATTATTTATTGGTATGTTTAATTACATTTCGCTTTCTCTACTCTCGTTATCTTTCATTTGCACTCACTGCCTGTCTATTTCGTTTATGTATATCACTTTTAATTTTAAATCGCATTTTGTTATCTCTCTCACTCTCCCTAATTTACTCTCTCTCACTCTTTCGATCTCTCTGTCTTTCTTTCAAATTTAAATTGCCTATTATATATATATATTTTCAATAGCAAATCAGCTTTCTCTCCCTCTCTCTTACTCTCTAAGTTATTTATTTTCAATTATTTATTAAATCGCCAGTATCAAATCAGATTTCCTCTCCCGCACTATCTGCCTGTCTATTTCATATTATTTATTATAAATTAAATATTTAATTAATTTTCAGTACTAAACCGGATTTCCTTCCCCTTCTCTCTTACTCTCCGGAACTTTTTCTCTCTCATTCACTTGCATTCTCTGTCTCTCTTTTGGCCTTCAATTAACAATTTTTTTTAACGTAATTTTAAATATTAATATAAATTTTTCACACTTCTCCCTCTCCCTGTCTCTCTCGAAATTTCCCTCACTCACTCACACTCTCTCTATGTCTCTTTCTTAGTTTTTCTTTTTCTTTGGATTACAAATAAACATGTCCTTCGCACATCTAAACACCACTTTTATGATCTTACCTAAAACAAACAGTTTTCTAATACTAGTCGGTGTCTTTATTGGTTCCCACAAATTATTAATTTGGGAAAAAACCTTTAATTTTAAATCTCAGCAAAAGTTGCAACGTATTTATGAATACATTTTCCTTAAATGCGCACCTATTTCAAGCACACAGCCGGCGGGAGGTAAAATGAGTGAAATGTTAATGAAGTTCCATCAGAATTGTTGACAGGCGACGTGCAGCACGCAAGCGCATGAAGTTGACGATTTTATTTCAAAAAATCCAACATTTCGCAAATTGCATGCACACGACAAGCGAGACGAAAGCAAAGTTGTACAAGTTTTTTTTCCCCCTCACACATCCACCTTCAGGGCTTAAACACGCATATAAATGTTGCGTGTATGTATGTCGTAGGTATTTATGTGTGTGTCATATGCCTTTATCTTTATGTCTGTATGTATATTTATGAAAGTGTATGCGTGCTATAAACGGCTGCATGTTCAGCATCAGACACTGTCGTAGCAGCAATAATAATAACAATGCATATGAGTAACAATATAGCCTTAAAAGTGCCACAGGAGGCAGCGCTGTGGCACACTCTGACTTAGTTGTTTTGTTGTGTCTTATTTTCTGCTTGCAATTTTAATCTCGCTTAGCAAATGTTGCTCTTAAAGCTTAAGCTTACCTGCCTTTGGATTTAAATGCACATTTTTATACTTTGATACACTCGCAATATGTTGCATGGAGAGAGAGCTTTCTTAGATAATGCAGTCATACAAGGCATAACGAGGAGAAGGTATCTAGAATAATAGATTTTCTAATAGCACCCTGGAGAAATAGATATTGCAACTTGCTACATTACTATGCCCACAAAAGAATTTGGATTTTTCTCATTTGTTAAGCGCGAAAAATTCAATATTAATGATTTTGAAAACTTCAAATAAAAAAAAGGTATTTTTGGTATTGCCACCTGATTTGATTTTTAATTCTTTTAGATTGTATTTTCAAAAATTTCAATATTAATGATGTTGGAACGTTCTTATTTAAAAAATAATTTTTGTGTCTTTAATTTTTTAAGCGTGTATTATAAAAAATTTCAAAGTAAATGATTTTGTTTAGTTATTTATAATACAAGAGTTTTTAGGGATGTGGTATTTTTGGTGTTTCCACATGATTTTGGTTTCTTTTTTTAAGCTTGAATTATCTAAAATTTCCGTAATAATGATTTTGCAAAGTTCTTACATAACAAATGTATTTTTGATGTTGCCACCTATTTTAATTTTTTTTTTTTTTACTTTAATTGAGGGCGTATTATCAAAAATTTTCATACTACTGTTAAGAGAATTTTTTGCTAAAACGTTCGAACAATATAGTACTTTTCATTTTTGAAGGTGTTGTTTGCATAAAATTCTATGTTTTGAACCTTCACAACACTCACATATACATATACATATACATATATATATGACCCTGTCTCTTATACACATCTAGATGTGTATAAGAGACAGATATAGTACTTTTCATTTTTGAAGGTGTTGTTTGCATAAAATTCTATGTTTTGAACCTTCACAACACTCACATATACATATACATATACATATATATATGACCTGGTCTACGGAAAGGGGGCTAAGCTGTCAAAAAATCCAAAAAATTAATTTTCACTTTTGAGTTGATTCGGATGGAAGATGAGATTTTTAACAGCTGTTAAAGCTAGTTTTCGCACGTTAGCTCCCTTTTGGTAGACCAGGTCACATGTATATAATATATGCGTTACAATCCGCCATCTTTATCGATTGTCCAGTGTTATCAGTACGAAAATGAGCTTCGAACAAAGAGCCAACATTAWRTTTTGTTTTAAAATTGGTAAAACTTTTACCAAAACGTTTCAATTGATGAAACAAGTTTATGGCGATGATTGTCTATCCCGTAAAAGAGTGCACGAATGGTTTCAACGCTTTCAAAATGATCGTGTGGACATAAATGACGATCAACATGTTGGCCAATCAAAATGTGGTGATCCGTGATCACCGGAAATTACTCTGGAAATACATAAATTGAAATTCCTGGAAATGTAATTGAACATTTGACCGTGCAAAAAGCTGTGTTGAAGCATAAAGAGACTATTTTGAATAAAATAAATTAATTTTGCGGAAAAAACATATGTTCTGTTTTTTTTAAGTCCTGTCTACGTTGGAACGTCCTCAACTAAGGACCTTTACATCTACTCCTACTACTTTTTATTGTTTATTTTGTATCGTAAATTCGTCTCTTGTATTCCTTTGCACTCACTGAGCGAAATTTCTAAGAACTACAGAGCAACTCGCTTTATAGAGGCCGACGTATTCATGCATATGAATATATGTATATAGGAATATTAAAATGTGTAGGATCCTTTGAGGAACTTTTGTTTTACAATGGCTCGATTTGTATCCTCCTCTGTGCAGATGAGAACAGTCCCAGGTATAAATCTGAAAAGCCTTTGAATAAGCTAATAGTAGAACAACCGTTGCTAACTCTACCTAAATCCAAGCAAACTTTGAAACTTATTTCTCTTTCCTCTGCTTCCAACCACCGCTACACCGTGCGCCTTCCCATCTTGAACCCAATACTCACATCAGCTGCATGCAACATCGAGTGGAAAACGTTCAAGCAGACTTAGTCGTGTATCGCAAGAGATGATTTTAAGCTGTATATAAAAGCAGGCATGCGAGTTACACGTCCAAGCTCCTGCGCGCTACATTAATGTACAACAACATGGTTATGTTTCGACAACCTGCCACACACACACACACACATTTGCATTTCATGTGCACATGTTTATCTTTAAATGCAAACGCAGTTAGACGCTATAAAACCATTGAGAGCATTCTGTTTACCGTGCACGATTGCACGCTCCACAAACACACACACACGCAAACACTTCAAATCGCACACGTGCCACACACACGCCAATACGTGCAGCAATTGCTGCAGCCGGCTTAGGGTGAACGCTTTTGCTCTTACCTCATTGTTGTTGGTAAAAGTGTTGCTTTCGCGTAAAATTGCGAAAGTTAACTTTGACTTTTGCAGCAGCATACGCGATTGCTTAGCAAACTTGTGGCCTAACGGTATACGCACACGTGCAACGCTGAGCAGTGGTTTCAATCGCCATATTTGCAATTGGGTGGCGATGTTGGCGAAATGTATTTTAGAAATAGACACTCGAAATGGCATGAAAGCGAAAGAGTAAACGCGAATCACTTCAGGCCAGCGACTGGCCCACATTAATCTTGCCGCATGCTCGCTCGCAGCATGCGTGAAGCGGTACATATGTTATGGAGTGGCAGCGCAGTTTAGCTGCTTCGCAGCTCCAAACAATTCTTCGTTTTACAAGTGAGCAACAACTCTTTTTGGAAAGTAGGTGGGTTGCTACGCAAATATACAAGCGCCAACATGTATTACTTTAAGCGAGATAAAATACCAGCTCCTTTTACTTGACAGCAATAAATATCACTCATACGCCCTGTCTAACTACAAGTATGAATGCAAATAATTATAGAAACAATACTCATAACAATGTATACCTCAGATCTTTTAATGATTTATGCAGATATTATTGAAAATCCATTATAAGTTTGTATGGTGTTGCCACTTTGTTTTAATTTTTTAATCGTATATGTATTATCAAGAATTGCAATATTAAAGCTTTCGAAAACTTTTGTAAATAAAATTATTTTTGTGGTTGCCCACTAGTTTTTTAAATTTTTTTAAACGAGTTTTTTCACAATTTTGACTATTAGTCATTTCGGGAAACTGCTATATAACAAAAAAAAATTTTGCGTTGTCACTTGGTTTATTCTTCAATTTCGTTTGGGTGTTTATTATTAAAAACTTCATTAATTATGATTTCTGGATATTTCTATTAAAAAATACTCTTGGCGTTTCCACCTGGTTTCGTTTTTTAATTTTTTTTTTAACATTTTTTTTACATTTTGGAAAATTTTTATGTAAAAAAAAAATTTTAGATTGCATTATCAAAATTTTTACTATTAGTACATAGTTTTAAGAAATTAATACAAAAATATTTTTGATGTTGCAACCTTTTTAGAAAAACGTTCCGTATTAGTGATTTTGATGCTTTTTCTATAAGAAAGTGGCGTTGCATCCTATTTTGTTTGTTACTTTTTTTAATTAGTGATTTAGAATTTTTTTTTTATACAAGAAACGTCGTTTTGTCGTTGCCACCGGTTTAACTTTTCACTTTCTCTTGGTAGTGGTATTATAAATTCTGAAAATTATTTTATCTAAAATTAAAATGTATTATTTAAATAAAAATATTTTTGGCGTTGCCACCTGTTACAGTTTTTTTTAAGCGGGTATTATCAAAAATTTCAATATTAGTTGTTTCAAAAATTGTAATTACAAACAAAATATATCTGCCGTTGCCACCAAGTTAATTTTTAAATTTCATGCGAGCAGTTATTTCACTAGTAGAGAATTTTGAAAACTGTTTTTCAAAAATATTTTTGGCTTTGCCACCTGATTAAATATTTAATTGTTTTACGAGAATTATCAAAAATTACTTTATTAGTAATTTAAAATTTTTTTAATGTAAAAGAAAGTATTTTGCGTGATGCCACATAATTCAGTTTTTTCATTTTTTGAGTGTATATTATTCAAAATCTTCAGTATCATTGATTCATGTAATTTTTTTATACAAAAAAAAAAATTTGGTCATTGCCACCTTTTTAGTTTAATATTAAATTAAATGTCTAAATTTGTTGATTAAACTTTTATTACATGAATTTTAGAAATAGCATTTTCATACATGCATATAAACATATGTACTTATGTATGTACGTAGGTATATGTAAACATAAATGCATAACAATTTTTATATATACACATACCAGTCAAAGGCTTAATTTATTAAAATATTAAAGTTATTACTTAAAAGTTCCCATAAACTGAGCCAACTAATTTTAACTTTCACACATACCAATTTACACATATATAAATATATATATATATATATATATAAACATACATCTATTCCAAGCACTTCTAAGCTCACATAGCAACTATAGTTGGCATGCAGAGTACTTTCCTTGCCTTAATTAAAAGTGCAGGTATTAATATAAAGGCAAGAGTTTATCACGTGACAACACAAAACATGTACATAAATTTGTTTGAATGTATGTAGACATATTCATTTGCCAGCATGTGTGAAACTAAAGCCCGGCAATATCGTACAACAACGAGTACCTGAAAATATGCGCACATTTTCCACAAATTGCCAAAAGGCAAGTGATGCAATGCGAGAGTTAGCATGCAACAACAGCAAAGCGCACACACATTCACACACATATTGCGAGTTTATTGTTCTAAGTGCTGTTACTTATGTGCGACACAAAACTGTTGCTGCCGCAGCCGCTCCCGCTGCTGCGACCAACTTGCTGCCAACTACTTCCACTGCCATTAAACAATAAAACTAATTATAATATAATTATTTGCCGGCAACCAAACGCACACACACACATTCAAGTGCACACACATAGCAGATAGCAGCCAACAAGATAGAAGAGCACTGGCTCCGCACGCACACATGCATGCAGTTGCAAGAAGCGCAAGTGCAATTATTATATTCACAGTAGAGTCAAATGGCATTTGGAATATTTCTCCGGCGGCAAAGTGTTACCTTGCAACAATTAACTGTTTAAGCATTCCTAATAAAAGCATTCTCGTTGTGGCGTGTGTGTGCACGAAATTGCATTTCTCATGCGAGCATTTAAAACCCAATACAGGTAATTGCAAATATTAATTTTGCAGTCTTTGTAGCGCAAATTTGTGAGAAATTGAATGCAAGAGACAGAAAAAATCCAAAAATTACACTTTCTACTGTTATACCACAGTATCAGATAAATATATGGTATTAATTTAATTATTAGAAATTCATCATCTATTCGTAAGTTAATTTAGATTAGGTAGCAGGGTTGTTCCTTTCAATCTCAATTATCGAATATCTGCCGTTCATTGTATTACTCATAACCTCCTGAAAGTGTCGAAGAAGCATTTTGAGTTTACCACATATTTATCAATCCCAGTATTTATTCTAGATTCTCCAAAGGTGTGTTTACCGATATATTTCATTATCAGTCTGACAAGTATGTAACAATATCTTCCACCTCGCCTTCCTCCATACAGCTTTAGCTTGGACAGCGTGCAATCAGAACCCATATAATTATGAGGAGATAAACTTTGTTAAGAGTTAGTACTTAGTTCGGAGGACCTCATAAGGTTCACTCTGCTTCAAAAATATTTCGCAGTAGCACAAATTCTGGTTGTTAACCAGCGGTTGCTGATCTCAGTTGTGGTTCAAAAGTTCAACGGCAGAACGCAAAAATACATTGGAAAACCCTCAAAGCTTCCAATCGAATGAAATTGGAGAAAGGGTGTTCTGCGAAGCAAGGGTCTTTCTGAATTTGCATTTTCAGGCGACATCGCTGTGACCGGAGACCCACACAAGTTTAGTATGGAACAAGTTTTTTTTTAGTTCATTGAAGCATCGATGATTATGCATATTCTGCAAATCAGGTCTCCAGCAACATTATCCTGTCCTCAAACCTCAAATGAATGATCGCTGGAAAAATAAGTTTCCTAAGGTTCAATTAAACATATAGAGCTTTGGAAAATAATTTCATTTAATTGGATGAATATATTGTGAGATGTGATAGATTGTGCAGGGCGCTCACAGAGGAAGTCTAGAATAATTCTCTTACTCCCTTCAAGTTTGCAGCTTGGCATTCACATTTTAACCCATGTTCTCCAAATGGTCAATGCTATTTATTCAAACTTCGTATTGATCATTCCTAGTGGGCACAGAATTATATCCACCTCTGGTCGCCTAGAAAGGCTCCTGGCTTGGCCAACTCGTCAGCTTTTTGGATACCGATAATGATTTTAAGAACGGGTGGAGTTGGTCATCGTCCAAGCCTCTGAACCATTAAGCAGGACAGAAATTATGAGTAACTTATAGAGTTTGGTTTTTGATCATCGAGAGCACTTTACTTCTCAATTGCCTAATCAGTCCGAAGTAGCACCTGTTGGCAAGATTTATCCTGCATTGGATTTCGCAGCTGACATTGTTGGTGGTGTTCATACAGGTTCCCTAAAAACCTAGCTAAAAGTAAGAAGGCTAAACATCCCCTCCACAGGGTTGTGCGCGGAGTTTGGGACCCGCCATGTAAAAAACAAACAGTACATTCTACAGTAAAATCCTACATTCAGTATATAAAGCACGTTCCATTCTTGGTGACTGTTGGTATCCACCTTAGCTTCGATCGGGAGGTGCCTAAAGATCGCTCATGTGAAGTCACAGATTGAGTTTATATTCCCTCCCGTACTAATCTTCTTCTCTATTCACGTCTAGAGGTATTAGTTTTATCTATTTAGCTTTCTTTTCATACTTCGCTAGATGGAAATTGACATAGTTTGGCTTTATTAGCGATTAGCATTAGATCCGTCTTACTATGTTTAACCTCTAGTCCGTTATTTTCAAACCATAAGTGAAACCTTCGTAAAGCTCTTTCCATAAACTCACTAATTATGGTTGAAAACAGTCCCCATGCCAATGCGATGAATAAATTTTTCCGCTTCAACTGATCTGATGTGTATGTTCATTAGCCTTTTTAGGACCTTCAGTATAAGCTTCAATGCATCAAATTTTTAACATTATCGTGAATTCTTCTGCCTGTTTTTGGTGAAAAAAAGCTTACTTAACTATTTTCCAGCTTCTTGCTATATAGATAATTGGATACTGGTCTAAAAGATCCCTTAAAGTCTTGAAACCATTGGTTCCTTCGGCTTTTGCAGCATGGGAATGAACCCATCCGGATCCGGTCAGTTATTTACGAAATGTCAACCTTCATATACATTCAAAAATCAGGATTACTATAATCATGAGAAGCGATTATGCGTATAGGTCTCAAGTTCTACGCATAGTCGCCGACTTAGGTACCAATTCACAAACTTAAAACCATTTCCGATATCAAACTTAATAACTTCAATTAAGAAGAATCCCTTAACGAAATATCGCGTCTCATTTACTTAGTCAGTTGAGGTTTTCCTTGCACATACATATTTTCTACTGCATTGGAATATTAAATCAATTCCGCAAACTTTCAAGCTTTCAAGCTGTCAAAGAAGATACAACTATTTTTACACAATCATTTTCTCATTGCAACGCACAACTCAAAAGCTGCCAAATAAACTTTACTAAAAGAACTTATTTCTAAACAAATATTTTTACACGGCAGTCCGCATGCACTTATGCACATGTGTGTGCGTGAATAACCAAAAATTTTTTGTTAAAAAAGTGCAAAAGTTCGGCAAGGAAACTTCCACCGAATCGGATACCAAATATGTACGGACCAACGGCTGCAAGACAGCGCTGCGTGAAACTGCAAATGTTGAATGAAAGTTGCACTCTTTTTTGCGTGCAGGGTGGCCAGATTGTTTACAAAAGTGGCATCAAACTACAATTACGAAACGCATAACAAATTTACTGTGTTTTAAGCGAGTGCTCGTTACAACACAAAGACAATTTTACTTTGGTGCGTGTATTCCTGAAAACTTCAGTATTAGCGATTTTTGGACATTGTTTTTCCAAAAAAACAGTATAATTTCAATATTTGAAAAGATATATTATACAAATAATTCTAGCGTTGCCACCTGCTTTATTTTTTTCCATTTTTAGTGCTAGTTTATTTCTTTTACTGTTTGTTAAAAATGATTTTTATATTAGTAACTTTCAAAAAAGTTATACAAAAAATTTTCTGGCGTTGCCACCTAGTTTAATTTTTTACGTTTATAGAGAGAGTATTTTCAGTAATTTCAATATTTTTTATACACAAATTTTATGTTAAAAAATTAGTGCTGCCACCTACATAGCTCAATTTGGTTTTTGCCACCTAGTTTAATTATTTTTGCGTTTATATAGTGTGAATTTACTATAATTTCAATGTAACGAATTTGGGGAATTAGTGAAAAAAATGTAGCGTTGCCAACTAGTTTTTTTTTATTTATGAAGCTTGAATTTTCAACAATTTCAATATTACTAATAAATTTTTTATGTAAAAAATATTGGCGTTGCCACCTAGTTAAATTGGTTTCATTTCTTTGAGCTAAACTTTCAGTATTAGAGAATTTTGGAAACTGAAGGCAATATTATTCTTTAATTTTCGTAGGTTTTTCATTATCATTTTAAGATCAGTGGTACTATTAACCCTATATTTACTACTACTTACCCCTGTATATACCATGGCAATAGATATACACACTTACATTTACACGTATTTACATATGTGCGTATATGCTGAAGAAAATATACTTCAAGTTGGAAAACACAAGATAACCACATCAAAAACTTTTAGCCGCAAGGTGTAAAGCAATAAAAATACATGCAACCCACATTTAGTGGTTGGTAAATACACAGAATTTTATTACGCATTTCCCCCGACAGGCAAAGACAAATGCGAAAGCAAACAAGCAACAACAACGAGCAAAACACGCAAAGAAATACAGTTAAATGCAAGCGGAAATCAACAAAGAAAACTCTATAAAAAATTGCTGCCAACAAAAACACCAGCAACCGCATACCAACAACAACAAATAATGTGACCAAGTTTGGTTGGCACATGTGTTGTACACACGCACACATACGCACACCACTGCACATGCAGCTCATATAGCTCAAAATATAAAACGCAGCAAGTAAACATGGCCAGGCAATCGTAGCTTGATATTTCTACTTTTATCGCTGTTGCATTATTTATTTGTTGTGGTGCCCACCAGCTGGCTGCCACGCTGCTAACTGGCTAAAACCCCAGCACTATGGCAAAACAATAACAAAATGCAAGCATTTAAAATGCAATTGCGATAACAAACTCAGCGTATGCAGTGAGCTGTGACAACAAGCCGGCAATTACACACACACACACACACACGTTGGTGTGAAAAGCAACCAAATACACAAATGCAACATTGAAACAAGAAAAATTCTGCAGATATTATAGCCATGCCCACAACAGCAATTCTTGTCAAGTCTTCCGAAGATATCTCGTTAAAAAAAAAGTTATTTTTTTTTTTTTTTGATACAAGAACTTAATTCTGATCGCTCAGTTTATATGGGTACCATGTGCTATAGCGGACCGATAAACGGCGGTCCAAGCAAATGAGTAGCGCTTTGCAGAGAAAAGAACGTCTACAAAATTTCAGGTGTTATTTCAAAAACAAAAAAATACTTTAAAGCGCTGAAAAAAAGGGATAAATGTGAAGCATTGACATTTGAATTAATTTCCTAGGAAAAAAAATGCTATGTTGACGCCATTTGAGCTCCTTTGGGATCTCGCCCAGTTAGTACTATCTAACTTTACTGGACTTGCTGCTTAAGCCTGTACATTACTTAGCCGGACCCAACTAGGCAAGAATGTCTCTTCACAAACTCCTTGCGGGATTATTCAACTGGTCTTAAGCTTCTTCGCTCCCGCTCTCTTATCCTGAGTTCTTGGATCGCTATTGCGACCCAATCTTTCATTTTCGCCCATACCAGCTTTGATTGCAGCATATGACTTATAAGAATGTCGAGCTATAAACTTTGGATTATTACTCCTTCAATGGCAGTTCTTTCTACTACATAGAGGTATCTCGATCAGGAGAAAAAATATGCTTGGCGTTTTCGTCGGCACTGCTACACGATGAGCATTTTGTGTCATCGTCGTGGCCGAATCTCAGGTATTCTCTAAAACAGACATGGCCTGTCAAGAATTGCGTCAGATAATCTGTTTCTCCGTGTTGTTTCTCAATCCAGGCTGATACGTTCTTAATGAGCCTATGCGTCCATCTTCCTTTTCTACCGCATACCATTGCTTCTGCTATTATTCGGGACTCATCTGTCTTTCCTTTTTTCGGTTGATAAACTCCACTTAGCTCTGAGGCAATTAAACTGGACACTGTTTTTGCCTCATTGTCATTTGTTTTTTTAAGCAGTGCTGTTCCCAACATTGAAACCTCATACATCAGTGTTGACTGGCTGATTTTTGCTAGTAGTCTCCTACTTAGGCTACCCATTTTAGCCTTTATTCTTGACAGGGCCATTGTCACTGTAGCTGCCTTGACACAGGCTTTAAAAATCAGTCTCGCATCAATCATAAAGCCAAGGTCAATGAGTTTTGCGTTGTAATGTTGTACAGGATCCTTCTATATTTGAGATGAACGTTTCTAGTTTTCTTATGCTAGTGATAAGCATCGTTTCCTTTTTTCTCCGGCCAGCTGCAGCTGGTATGTGTCCCTGCTAAATTATGACTTTTCCTCGCACACTCAGGGCATAGCAATAGTAAGAATTTACACCTTGATTAATCATTTGACAGCGGGTTTCCTTCATATATGTCTTGTGTGGTAACTTATATTAATAATGCAAGCCAACTACAAGTTGTTATATATATATATATATATATATGTTTATAATTCTTATCGTCACATGTGATGTGCGTCTTTGCTAAATAAAGGTATCTGAAACACTTTTAAATTCTGTGCATGCCTTGCTATTTCAGAATTTTCGAAACCACCTAAGCACCATGGCAAAATATATAAGTTCAATTTTGTTATCATCACATCGAAGGCATGTAAACCAGTCTACAATCCCGTTCGTGCTTAATTGTTTCATAATTTTTTAAAAAGAATCCTGACTAAATGAACTGATAGAGATGAAATATAATATCAACTAAACCTAAAATCACTTTTTATTCCCTAATTGTTGATGGAAAACACTTCCTTAATACTTATTTATATCATATTTATATAAACTAGAAAATGAAAGTTACGCACTTCTTTATAAGTAGTTCAATAAAAGCCCCTGCAAAACTGTATAAATTCTGCGACCTCTGTAAAGCGTGTGAAGATCCAATTCTCTCACAAAACTAATTCAGAATTGTAACTCAGGAGTAGTTGAGTCAACACCATAAAAAAGTTGCGGTAACAAAGTAACTGTACCATTACGAAAACAACCGTAAAAAAGCGTGCATCGGCAATTGCACTTTGTTCGCGCTGCCAACTGAGCTAAAACTAATACAAATGCAATTGGGAATTTCCGCCGGCATTAGTCTCTTTGTAGCCAGTTGCACGGCGCTCAAACGCTCTAAAGGCGCACAGCACTCAAATCGAAAGGCGATAAATGCAAGCGAGCAGTTACAACACTTGATTGCGCTGCTACAACAACACCACCTCGCACATCCCTCTCCTCACTTATTCTCAACGCTGTTGCGTTTTTGCGACGTCTGATTGTGTTTTGTTTCAGCTCCTTGCAGCGCCTGAAACGGCATTTGTGCCGCAGCTGAGGCTGCCTTGCTGGCTGATATTGTTTTCTTATTGCTTCGTGCGCTCACCTCGTATACTCGCTAACCTATTTTTCACTTTGATGCTTTAAAATGCGAAGAAAACATGGTCTAGTTTTTGTCTTTGTTGTTGTTCGCACTTTTACCAGTTCATTTTGCGCTTTCTTTTGAATTTTTAAAGTGTTTCGCTCTAAAAACTTTTATTCCCTTCACACAATCAATTACTTTTATATAGACTCAGTAGAAATGCACTTGCATAACCAAGTATAAACAAATATAAAAATATATGTTTGTATGTGTGCAAGTGTGCATTCGCTTATATTTACGTGTGTGCACATAATCGCATTCACCTTAGAAAAGTTCTTCGCAGCTTTTTATGAACGTCTGTAATTTATAGTTCGCATATTTAATGGCCCTGATGTATGTCGTAAGTTCAATCGTTCTTTTTTCACGTAACGAGTAAGCTCACAAATTATCAAATCACCATTTCTTGGGTTATACTTTCTTCAGTAACTTTTTTAAGCTAAAACAAATTTTCTTTACGAATATTTTACTTTTGAGTCAGCTGTTATCTATGAACGATGACTTTGAGGCTTACCGTCATATATATTATACTAGTGAGAACATATACCTTGAGATACGTTTGTAGGTAATGAAAAGACCTACATATCTTATATTAATGCCTTTTTGGAATATCATCAAAAATTTTGTGAAAATTTTATATAATAAAAGTTTGGAGGTTTTTTATTTATGTATATCTAATAAAAATTTATTTTTTCTCCCAAAAAATTTGACTAAAGTGTAACATTTACTTTCACAAACACACTGTAAAGACTCTCCCCTTCTTCTTTCCGAACACAAGTTAGTTTTGGGCTGTTTACTCGAAGAGACCGAATCCCATATTGTCGTCTTAGTCTGGTTCTGACTCCTCCTTTTTGGCTTCTTCTTTCTTTTCCCTTCATTTTTCGTACCTTATCTTCCTTTTTATCCTACTAGAATTTTTTTTCCTATCCCCGTCTATTTTGTGTACACGAAAATACACCGGATGCTTTTAATAAATACGAAATATTAATAAGCTAAAAATAATTTTCACAAAGACCAAACATACACTCCAACCCTGTCCGGTAAACCAAATGTAAGGTGGTGAGTTTGTGAAAACTCTGAGAAGACCACATATTATTTATGAACTATGAACTTTATTTCATAAATTTTTACTCGCCCACTCACTCAAAGAGCACTAAAAATGCGCTGCAAAATAATAAGCATTTTCGCCACATAGAACTATGAGACATGTGTGACCACATGAGCCAACGGAAGTTGAAGGACACACAGAAGTAAGAAAGACCGCACAAGTTGAGACAGCAGCGTCGACAAGTTGCTGCTGCATAATGTGCAACGACAAGACTTTGCTGGCCACAAAGCCAGAACAAATGTGTTGTTGTAACATTCATACGTATATACAATTTGAAAATATATATATGTGTGTGTACTTTCTTCAGTTTATGGATGCGCTGCTGAGATTTATACAAAAAACTTTCCCACTGCTGCCCACGAAAGCAAACTCTTTTCTTTATTCCAATGCATATTTGTATAAAGCAAAACACAAAACTTAAAGCAAAATGCATAATAAAATTTAGCGACAAATATATGTTGAAACACATGTGCATACTATACATTTATATACACATATATAATAAGACACCAGTTCGGTGTCAAGTTGACAAACCCAAACTTATTCTCGAATTCTCTTTGACTTGTCAACTTTTTACACGCCGTGTTGCTGGTGAAATAACTTGTTCAGCACTTTCGTAGACCATTCTTGGGCACAGCCTCCCCGCGCCTTCGTATGCTGGCAAAGGCAAACTGTTAAAAGAATAATTCCTTTACAAAGTGACAGTTGCACATTAGCACATGTCAAACAAGCGCATCACAAAAAAAGTATAAGTAAATGTATATATATTCATATATATATATGTATATATGTATAATATGTCTATGTAAATAATTTACAACACAACAGGCGCCAACAAGTTATATCCACTTTGCTGGCCAAGAATTTCATGCGCACAAAATTTATTTAGTACTCATATACAGGGTATTCTGGTATTAATATTGGTGCATACTGTTGATAATTTTATAAATCCTTATTGTCTCTCTTATTCTCAATATAACGAATGTGTCGATAAATTTGAAGAAGTATACCGAATTTTTATAGGTGATAACCTCAACTTTCAACAGAGTTAATCTGCAACTACTGGCTGGTATTGAATTGAATACTTTGAGAGCTGGCGTTTTCTCATCCATTCGGACAATATGACATGGCCAAGGTAGCCACTGACCGTATAACAAGTGCCCAAGCACAAAGGACCCTAAATCGTCCGCAAAACCATTCTCTCGAACACTCCTAAGACCGACTCATTAGATGATGTCAGTGTTCATCCCTCCGCACCATTTAACAAGACGAGAATGAGAAGGGGACTTGTCGAGTTTGGTCTTTGTTAGTAGAGATACGACCTTACACTTTAATTGCCTGCTCAGTCCAAAACAGCACCCATTGGCAAGAGTGGTTTTGCGTTGGATTTCAATGCTGATATTGTTGTAGATATTCAGGTGTCAGGAGATATTTTTTTTCTTGTTTTCTTTCACAACGAAACGCATACGCTTCGCTTCTTCATACAGTCTGGAGAAAGCAGAACAAGCGGCGCCATTGTTGATACCAATGATAACAATATACTTCCACCTCTACTTAGCTATGCAGCTCCTTTTATTTTATCCAGCAATAGATTGTAGAAGTCACACGATATGGAATATTCTTATCTGAAACATCGTTTGGTATCAAACGGCAGGGAGAGATAAATCATCGCCAGGTTACACAGCCGCATAAGCTTTTCGGACCACATCCTGCAAAGAAGTGACATCCACCTTTCCAATTCTTTCGCAGCATTTGAGTATTTTTGCCGGCAATCCACCGGCCCTAGCTTTGTTGTTCTTCAAGCGGTTAATTCCTATTAAAATCTCTTAATAATCGGACAATGATATGCCTATTCTATCGTTATCAGTAGGGAAATCGTATTGGCCTTTTCCAAATATGATCTTGATTTCTTTTTCATTGGGACTGGTTTCCACATCTAAAATCATCCTAAGACCAGCGCATACTCTCACTAGCCGAGTTAAACAAAGTACTCATATAAGATCGAAACTCCCTCGCAACAGCATTTTTGGTGAACACTCGCTGCAATTAGACTTCAGCGAACCCTCAATCCGAATATGTTGGAAAGACTTCAATGAAGCTTCCTCGCTTTTAGCTTTGACCCCAGACTCCACACAGATTGGCTACCACATCCAGCATAAGGATCTCTCACTTATCAAAAAATAATGAATGTCTGTAATATTTTATATTGTTTTTTTATATTGATCTCATATATTTACCAAACCTATGACAGCACCCTTTATATTGTTCCCCCGCACAGTGATAAATATTTCAAGGCCTCCTCTATCAACTTGGCATGTTCTTACTTTCGCTTGCAATTCTTCTACTGGCGTTGTTCCATTTCGCTTCTTCGCATATATATTATTCCATGTCACTGCTGTTTTATAAATTTTGTATTGAAAAAAGTGTTAGTCGGTACAAGATTTAAGGGTTAAGTATCTTGGACTATGACTTGAGCCAGCAACCACACCATTGTACGCCTGGCTGAACTCGGCTTCGTTTCATTTTCGCATCCAACATGTGTTCCGAATATGGCCCCAAGAGACACGTTCCTGCTTTCATACTCAAAAAGAATGATCTTCTTCTTTACATCCGTAGACACAGCTTACGGTTATGGCCGAATGTGTAACAACGCACCAGTCGCCCTTCTTTTTCGGTGTTTGGTCCCAATTTGAGATTCCAAGTGCAGCCAGGTCCTTTTCCACCTGGTCATTCCAACGTAGTGGAAGTCTTCCTCTTCCCCCGGCGGGTACTGCGTCGAATACTCTCAGAAACTTGTAACATCGCCTCATCAGATTCTGTCATCGTCCATGCCTCTAAACCATATAACAGAATGGGAATAATAAGTGACTTGTAGAATTTGGTCTTTGTTCATCGCAAAAGGACTTCGAAGTGACGACTTTTTATTTGAAGAGAGCAGATATTTCCTCTTGCCCTCAAGCGTTACGATGAATCATGTGTAGAAGATCACGCAAGTGAGAAAAGTTCTATGAGCGCCATTCACTTGGGCTTTAAGGAGCTCAAAATTTCCGGTCTTACACCAGGTACAAATTGCATAGCCAAAAGTCATCAGCAAACTTACCGATGGAAATCAGATCTTTCTTACTTTGAAGATTATTATAGCTTTGGTGCAGGTAATATTTTGCTTGCATTTTTAGTCTAAAGTCATTCAGTTGCTGCCATTTTCGTTACAACTGAATTTAAAACTTATACAAGCTACAAAACTTTCGTTTCAATCCATTTCAATTCCAAACTGTCCAAATTGACAGCTGCTCTCCACAACGAAATCGCTCACACAGTTCACGCTCGCTGTTGCTATTCTTCTCTTTCGCATACTCGCATTGTAACCACAAAATAAACCAGTAATTGCTAATGTCTACGGTTTGACCTGGTGATTGTGTTTACCATTTGACCTCAAGCATGCTGTAGTTTCTTGAAATTGCATGTCAAAGCAACGCTAACCAACTTTCCAATACAATTTCTTCCATTTACAAACTGAATTATGTTTGAGAGAGCGTTGCTGGACCAGCAATGGTACAGGCACCCACACATAGAAGCTCTTTTAATACCGTCACCCAAAGCATAGTGACGCCATTCAGACATTGTGCCACAATTCAAAGACACACAGCCATACATCACCACCTACACACACACATACATATACAGACAAAAGTGCAAAAATGGCATTTCGTTAGTGTTTAAGCTTTCAGCGTAACTGCCAAATGACTCAGCTCAAACTACAATGAGAACAAGCTAAATGGCGGGGAAAGTAGTAACTAACAAAGTAAGTCGTATAAAACTTGCTTTTTCGCATTCACCCAAGTAGTGGTGAACATTGTTGCATTATTTGTGCGCCTTTCATTCGTTGTTGGCTCTGTCAATATCTGACAGGCACACCACGAAGGACACGCTACAATGTCGAAGTAGCGCAAACCCGCCACGAAGATAAACATGAACTCAAAGCGAACTTTAATGCACAACTTGCTAAGTGAACGCACACACAGCAAATACTTTTCCGGCAAATGAATTCCTTTCGCCTTCCATCTATTTTCGTACACTTTTGCACATTATCGCTGCTACAATCGACCTTGCTCGGCCAACCATCGATTACAAACAAACAGCCGCTGGCTGGAGCGCCAACAATCACAAAAAGGTCTTCACCACCCCCACACCGGAGCTGGTGCTGCCAGCCTCGGCATTTTGTATTTTGCAGCACCGCAACATTGGTCAACAATGCAATGTCATCAATGTCATTTGCACAAAAGTTAGCTTCCAACCAGCAGTAGAAGAAGGCCCAGCAGCATACGAGGGCGCAACAGCAGCAGAATACGGCGCAGCTGATACAAAATGTAATCTCGTGCAACGCCAACTGAGTTAGAAAAATTTAAAAAATAAACGGTTAAACCCGGCTAGCGGCGCTTTGCTCTGTTTAAGTTCGGTAGTATGACACAACTACACGCTCACCTACACTGGGTTAGGGAAAGTGAAAAGTGCTGTTAGTAAAGTTGAGAAACGAAAAAGTGAAGAAACCACCACAAAGTGTAGGAAAGACATGAAGATTGCCATGTCACTTCGTTGAAAAGATATTTCGTACGTTTTTTCATATAAATACATATTTTTTTGTTTTACTTTTGTCGCTCTGTCTCTTTTGATTTCGCCTTACATTGCACATGATCGCTGACACATTAAGTTACTCAAAAATGCACGCTATACGTTGCAACCGAAGTCTAAAGAAATATGTCTTCACTTTTTTGCAGCCGACGTGATTTGCTTTCCAAGTTCCGTCGAGTTGCAGTGTCAGAAACGGGTTTTAATTTGGTAGTTGTCACCATTATTATTTCAAATTTAAGCGAATATATAGATATATAAACATCAAGATCAAGACACCATATTTAGAAAATATTTAATCGGTACTTTCGCATCAATTCTGAGATATTTTCCAGAGTTATCATAACATTTCAACTTGATTCTCATAGCTGTTTGCCATTGGTTTGAAGCCTAGTAATTACTTATTTTTCAACACATATTTCAAGGTGTGTTGTTGCGAAAAATATTCCTCAAATAAACGATTTACCTTGAATATATTTAATAAATTTTTCGGGTAGCTACCAAAGAACTACCTAAAACTGCTAACTAAAGTTACTAAAAGTAGTTTTATAATTCTCAATAGCATTCCATTCTCAAAAGCATTCCACATATTTGAAAAACTGCGACAAGTAAATTTCACAGGCATCAAGAGAAGTCAGCCACTTTACTCCATTAAGGGAGTTCTGCATTGCCCAAAACACATGGCAGTCAGACAAGGACAGAGCAATATGGTGAATGCATCAAAACTTACCACCTTAGCCTTCCCAGTTTTTGCCGAATCATCAAAATGTGTGTGGTCTAGTGTTGTCCTGATGGAAGACGAAGCCCTTTCTGCTAATCAGTTTTGCCCATTTTTCCAATAGCTTGCTTCAATCTCATCAGTTGTTGACTGTAAAATGTAGAATCAATCGTTCGACCAGGCTAGAGCATCTCATAGTGAATGCTTCCTTTTCAATCTCACCAAACACTCATCATAACCTTTCGAGGCGTCAATACTAGCTTTGCGATTATTTGTTGAGCTTCATCACGCTTTAACCATGATCTTTCTCGCACCTTATTGTCATATGTGGATCCACTTTTCGTCTCCTGAAGCAATTCCCTTCATAAATGGTTCGATTTCATTTCGTTTCAGCAAAGAATCGCAAATGTTTATTTGGTCCATTAAACTTTTCACAGACAATTCATGTTATACCCAAACATCGAGCTTCTTTATGTAGCCAACCTTTTTTAAATGGTTCAAACCCGTTCGATTATGAATATTAAGTTCCTTAGCGATGTAGTGGCTGCTGCTTATGAGATGGTTCTGGTCGACCAGAGTGAGGTGCATCTTTCACATCGAAATTTCCAGAACATCTCATCGTCTCCGTAAACTTTACAAATTTCATTGGTGGCTTGCGTAACATTCTTCCTTTTTTATACAAAAATTTTAAAATATAGCGAATTTCTTCATTATTTTCACTCATTTTTGAACAGCTGTAACTTTTTTTCAACTCCCAGAATTTAATTTAATTTTTTTTTAGTTAAATGAAGCTTAAAATCTCACCTTTCTTACACCACATAGTATGACCGAATATGGTTGATAGCACTGCCGATATACGACTGCAATGACATCTGTTGACAAAATACGAAAAGACTTTTCCGATTATTCAATATTTGTCGGGTAGCTACCAAATAACTAACCATAATAACTACCCAAAATTACTTAAATTACATCTTTTTTTTTTTTAATGATCAATAGTCATTAAAGACTTACAGTATGCCGCATTGATATGGTTTAAAGTATTTAAGCCTAAACCTTTAAAAAAAATTTGGACTATATCTACAAAAAGAGGTTGTTATTCTCAAGTCGTTCAAGTTCAAAAGTCTGACCCCCAAAATGTGACTATCAACTGAATTATTGGTCGCTTAGTGGATCGAATACTAGATATATAGTAATTATATTACTATATACTAAAATATAAAGTATAAGTAAATAAAGTTTCTTGTAAGAGCGACTTCTTGCCGATTGTAGCGCAATACATGTATGTATTTGTTTCATTTTGTCAATTCATCAATCAATTATTATTGAAAAATCGCGTTTTCGCCAAGTCATCAAATGATGCTGTACTCGCGCTTTGTGCTTTGTAATAAGAATTTCTGCACAACTTTGTTTTGCCCGAACTGATTTCACTATTAGATATTGCAATTTCGTTATGACTTTGATGGATTTTCAATCTGGGCAGCATACAAAGAAGCGTGCAATGGGGTGAGCGAACATTTTCGATTAGATTTTCTTATAGTAAATAATAGTGCCTTGCCAGCGAATGAAAACACATGGTATTTGTCAAAAATATGTATTATTTCTAAAGTTGGACTTTTATTATAACACTGTCTCCCTCTAATCTACAATAGCTCACATTTGAGTTTTATTTTTATTAACTAACAATTTTTTCGTTTTCGTGAGTCTCTTGAAAATGGTATACTATATGTACAAGTGACCGCCACGGCTAGCTCGAATACATTTCAGCCGAGTATCTCAATCTTTAACAATTTGTTTCAGGAAAGAGGCCGTATATCAGTGATTTCATGCCGAATATTCTCTCCAAATGTGTGTGTCGTTTCCAGACTATCTACGTAGACAAGCGACCTCACATAACCCCACAAACATTAGTCCAGCGGTATGATCTCGGAAGACCTAAGGCAATGAGGAGAGATAAGGCGTTCACCAAAGATTTTCTTCAATATTTTTGTTTTGCCATTGGCTGTATGTCATACTACGCCGTCTTGTTGAAATCAATAGTCATCGATATCAATATCCTCCAATTCAGAAGATAATGGATCTCCAATGATTTCCCATTGATGCCCATAGGCTTCCCAAGTAACTTTTTGAGGATGTAACGGCGTCTCAATAACGGCTTTTGGACAATCATCACACCAGCCATCTGGTTTGGAGCCTTTTCACCAAACGTGCAGTTCGTTTGATGTCAGTTCGGAAGGAAACCAAAATCTTCCATAAGCTCCAGTTTTTGTGCGCACTGGCGGATGGACTCATACAGCGATCCACAGTACCAATAGAGTCTTCGGTATGGAAAGTAAACGTTGTGCGAAAGCGTTCAATGGTTGCTAGAATTGATGACTCTGCTGAAGTAAGTTTGTTCGGTGTGAAATGTGTAACTGAGTATAATTCCAGTCAAAAAGACAAGATCCTCTTTATTGAAAACGCCACGTCTAAAGAAAACTTCCGAAGCAAAGATAAATTCTTTCAATGGAGGGTGGTTTCGCTAAATTTAATTATCTAGATTTTGTATTATTCATGTTTTTATATAGGTTATTTTATATTAAAATAGTAAGGCTTTACCTGCATTCTACTCTCAGGCTAAGATTAGCTCGCTTAAGTAAAGTGTGTCTGATAAATATGAACATAGCTGTCTTCGATTCGCCAATCAGCGCCAAATAGCGGGTAGTGGGAAGGCGAATCAAACACGGAATGTATATATCACTCAGCTGTTTTTCTGGAAACTTCTCTATTATACCATATGGCGCATGTTGCTAGCGCCTAAGACTATGGAAATATAGGGTACACCCCCAGACAATAATTACTTTGTCTGGCGAATATCGCCTCACTTTAACTGATGCTGTTCAGCTTTCAGGCTTTGTTTTAAGCCACAATCAGCTTACAGAGAACAATGCATTGCTGATTTCGCACTGATTTCACAACAACGCAACGAAAAGAGTCTGCCCTTGCGCCTTAAGCTCGTCTTTAAGTTTGCGCTATTGCTGCCAATTGATATTGGCGTAATTTTATCGCTGCTGTTGTTTGCGATATCGCTGCACTTGCCCTTTGCTGCAATGTGTTCTGCATTATAATTTCCGAATTGTTTCCGTTGGCCTCGACGCTTTCAACTGCGCGCTCCTTTCAACTGCGCTGACTGTTGTCTAACAGGCAATGTGCTGGCCCCTTCGCTGGCTACACTTAAGATAAATGAATGTCGTACGTGTTGTCCTGTTGCATTGCTCAATTTCGCTATTACTGTGTTGTCACTGGCGCGATGCTTTGCTGGCCGCGGCAAGGACGACCACTGTTGCTCCTGTAGCTTCACTGCTCCATGCTACTCATTACGGTTTTGTTTTCGCAAAGAACGTATATGACTTCACGTTACGTTGGTGTGTACGTACGTACGCCGTAATTAAGTTAAGCAACGGAAAAAGCGAAAAAGAAACACCATATCCTCTCATGCATACATATTAACTTGCACATGCGAAAGCTTGCTGGCTTGCATGCTTGATGCTGATGATATTGCTCTTTCAATATTGTCGCTTGTTTTTCTGCTGCTTTTCCGTAACCTTCTGCATACACTTACACTTACGCTATTTTCTGTTTTCTGTTTTGTTTTGGGCTGCTACATTTCATTAAAATCATGCATCAGCAATGAGCTTTCACCGCCCGACGCCTTCACCGATGAACGCGTGCATATGCTATGAAGCTTTGGTTTCAAATGAAATTAATACAAAAATCGTTTCACTCATACGTTCTGCGCACAAAGAGCTCCATTAGTGAATGAAGGAAGCAGAGAATTTAATCTATCCCCCAAAGACATTACGGAACGTATGTGGAGCGTATGACTGTGTTTGAAATTTTTTTAAAATATGTACGAAACCTTGTAAAATTAATTAATTAATGGGAAGAGGAGGGGATTTTATCAATAATTCAGTGCGGGGTTGATTTTTTAGTATAGAAATTTGTGATTGTGCAGCTGTGAGCTATGTTAGGTTAGGTTAGGTAAGGTTAGTATGCTAAGCGAATAAGTCACGCGTGGACCAGTTTGGTCCATAAGGAGTAGTCATCATTTAAGATACTTGCGCTTAACGCGAATTTGTGGCCTCTCTATCTCTATCGATACCTCCTCCAGTGTATCATATCGTAGGGACCTCAGATGCTTACAGCGTAGTCTTGCGAATGCGAGAAAAGTGCACTAGAGAGCCTCGCTCTAGACAATTGTTGCAGTCTTCTCGCTCTGTAAGCATCATTCTGTGGACTTGTGTCGCCACCAGAGAGTGACCAGTTAGTGTCCCGAGTGAGAGCAAAAGAAAGTAACATGAGGACACACACAAAAAGTCTTAACGGCTTGGGAACTAATCACTGTTGGCAGAAAAAATGTTTAAAATATGAAGGAGACCATGTTTTCTCGCCAGATCTATAGTTTGACTTTGGACCCATGGTTAAACAACGAAAACAAGGACAACTATGCATCCAATGAAAGGGCCAAATGCGAGGGGATTTCACTACTCACGGTTAGAGGCAACTGGCGAAGTTTTATGTTCTCTTCCCAGATATGCAATTAACGTAACCTTACAACGGATGAAAGCAACTGGTGAAATTTTGTATTCTCTTCCATAGCGACCTGCGACTGACATTACCATAAGCTGCATAATTCCGCTCAGCTCCATGTTACTTATACTAGGTCAATGATATAGGGATCCTCATGTCTCGGAAGGTTGGTTAAACAATGACTAATCTCGTTATCAGTTGCACCGAGTCGCTTTGTGATAAGACAGTTTTTGGTACCAAGCCACAGCGGAATCGCAAATAACTGTAAATCTGATGAGTTGGCAAAGAAAGGAACCCCTCTATCAATAGGTGCTCCATTCTCCTCATATTTTTACTGAATAGTGCTTATCTCTGCCAATTTGTAAGTTTTAACATCCCATTATCCTATCGACATCCACGATATAAGGTTGAAAAACTTATCGGAGTCAGCTCCAGAAACTGCATGGAAAAAGGCAAGGTGGAAATATATCAATACTTTTTTCTCGATTCAACTGAAAACATTTGGTTTTTTTTAGCAAAACTTTTTGCCAATGGCCGTCCTTTTCTCTTCGCTTTCGCACAGTGTCGAGGGCTCCACAGGGCTTGTCGCGTGCCGCTTCGAGGTTATTGACTAGCTGGTTATTGTATAGCTGTGCCACCCCGGTAGTAAGCTGAGCTCATATGTACATATAACACAAATCGGTTAAAAGCCGCAATTTACAACTTTTTACGAAACACACGCAATCTCTTTAATGCTTCAATTATGGCGATTTATTAGCAACTACGTCAGTCAATTTCGACTGCATTCACATTTGCTTCATTATTATTAAACGATGCAAGCTAACTGTTAAACAAAGTTAAATTAAAAACTCAAGTCCTCCGTGGGACATTAAATTACCGCACGCAGCGACAGATAACTCGCCAAACAAAGGCCAACTCAACAGTCAACGAACTTAATAACCAAACAATACGCTTCGCAACACCCCGTGCGGCATATAAATTCCGTTCGTACGAGTATATAAGTGTCTGTGTGCGTGCGCAAAGACATAAACAGCCAGTCAGCGTGAACGTATGTATGCTGCCACATTGTATGTCTGCCAACTGAACTTTTTCCTTTCCTGCCGGAGCACACACCTGCCTGGCGCTGTTCTCGCTTTGTGGTAGCATACAATCAGGCGCCTGATGCATTGTGCGACTGTCGGTCACAACAACGCAACTTTGATGACATCCCGTCGGGCGACAATTGTGCACTTTGAGCTCCAGCACGACAGCAACCGAATCCAATGCGCTCCGAAGCCAGAAAAACATGCACAGCGACACTTACATCCACACACACATTCATATACATACATATGTTCGCATTAGAGCCGAGTTTTGGTTTATGCGCAATGTTGCTGATTACTATAGTTAGTAGCAGAAACTAGTTACACTATCATTGCGCTACGTGCTGTGCACGGCAGCGGAAGGCTTTTGATTTACAAGGACATGCATTGAGATTGCCTGGCTGCGCTGCACTCCTGCGCCTTCGGCGGGCTTAAAGTTTACACAGATGCTTTGCGCGCTGAATGCCGCTGTTGATATATGTTCGGTTCGTGCATACTATAACGGTACTCCTAGCGTGTGTTGTCATATTTAATTTTTGTGTTATTATGCCGTTAACTTCCTTTGCTACTTGGGCACGGCCAGCAGGTCTCTCTCTCTCCCTCTCTACCTCTACTACAATGTCTATCTGTTTTTTAGTTCACCCTAACCGTTATTTATCCGTTGCACTTAACAACTTAACGAAGCGTAAAATCGTCAGTTTATAAACTCCCATTCGTCTGTTTCTTTTTTTTTTTTTTTTTTTTTTTTTTTTTTTGTTAATTTTACTCCCGCAACATATTGTAGAAAGTATAATCATTTTGTGCACACTAACGGTGGTTTGTAATAGCATAAACGGAGAAAGATGGACCTATCAAGAGTTTTCGTTCTCAAGAAATTCGGCATGAAAAGACGTATCGCTACAACCATTAAAGTCTGATCTTGTGTTCGAGTGTTAGATTAAGTTAGGCTAGTTTGTAGGGCTGATCCTAGCACCAAAGCGAAACCTGGATTCTCCTACTCATTATAGATTATCGAAAGGCTTTGAGTATAGCAGAAATTTGTCTAAACGCCTAATACCAGTCCCAGCAACCTTGAAACTTTAACCAAAAGCTGTACTGTTGAATAGAAATTGTCTAATTTGTGTAATTCGCCTTCTTTTATTGGGATTTTATCCGAGCGTACTACAGACTACATTCCATATTTTTAGCGTTGTAAAAGTCTAAAAAATGTCGAACAAGTAAAGTTATAAAGATCACGAATAATATATATGGTAATATAATCTATTTTAACTAAAACTTAACCTATAACAGATGCAAAAACTCGAATTAGATCGAAGCTTAGTTTCAATGCAGCGAAATCTGTTGCAGTTTACAGTAGACAAAGAAAGTTTTCAAAGACAAATCGCCGCATTTTTGGCACCATCAGAAATTGGTCCATATTGCATACAACCCTCTGACCTGAAATATAATATCTCAGTTTCTCTATAGAGCTGCTAATACTCTTGCAATTAGTTTATAGCAGAACCTAACTCCTGAATGAAAATATTGTCTTCCATTCTTCAAAAGGACTTCGTGTAGTTAACTTGATGAGTATTAAACATAACTTCTGAGGCTTCCACAATTTTCCAAAGAGCCCAAAGCACACTTCTGCCAAAACCTATCCCTATCTTCTTATCTCGTCTATTTTCATAAAGTTTAGTTTCAATACAGCGCCATCTGTTGTAGCTCACCGTGAATATTAGAAGATATCGAAAAGCCGAGCAATTTTCTTTCACAAACTGAACATCTCGGTACATGTTTATTGTAGCCCTCGTGCTTGAATGCTCTTACAATTGATTTGAAACTAAGCCCTACACACAAATATAAATATTGTTTTCCATGAAAACTTGACTAAAAAGTATAAAACATATCCTCTGAGTTCTGCCAAGGCTTAGTTCTACCTTACTTATTTCAATTATTTTTATAGATTTTAGCTTCAATACAGTAGATATTGAAGACATCTAAAATGCTTGCAATCGTCCCAAGACTTAAATGAAAGTTTCTATAACACCTTTCTTTATAAAGACTTTGAGTAGACAGCACGAGTAATATAAAACATAACTTCCGTAGTTTCCACAACTATCCAGACCATCTAAGCTACAGTTCTAAGAAAACCTAACCCTACCTTACTTTATTTATTTATTTTTATTAAGTTTATAATACCGCTCGACCACCGCGCACATTCACTGCAAAATTACTCGCGCCAGCAGTTGGAGCTTCGCTCAATTTTTCAGTCAATGCTTTTGCTTTTGTTAATCACACCGCATGCAAATTTACAATTTATTTACTCACTATATATTACCTCGAGCTTGCAGATTATATTTTGTGTATATCTGCTTCCCTTTCGTATGTTCTTAAGTCCACACTAAGCAGCGCTTTCAACTTGCGTTCTCCAGGCGGGACGACTCAACTGCGCCACCGAAAAGCACCGACTGCACTGCTGCAGCTCGACATTTTGCGCTCCCTGTGGCTACTGCTTTGTATCAAATACAAGCATATATATAGTTAGTATCGTGCTTTATGTAAATAAATTGTTGCCGCGCTTCGCTAACATGGCATATATCTCATTAAATTATCTTTATTGCTTCGTTTTATTTAAGCTTTTAATTTCGCTCATCTGCGGTAAGTGCGTAAGGGCGGGGTTGAAATTTAGCCAAAGGCTTCATTCGCTATGGAGCAAATGCTGAAGGTTTAATATTGCAGAATTAACAGCAAGTCGTTAAGTTGAATGTTTTAAGCGGATGCGATAAGTGCTTAAAAAATTGACCGTGACTTTGCAAGCGTTTGCTTGCATTTTGTTTACTTTTTTCCCTCAGAAAAGAGACTGTAATTAAAGTGATTTAGGTGGAAAACATCTTGGGGGTTAAGCACTTTGAAAGCTTTGAGTGACCTTATTCATACATTTTATTATATTCAATTAGAGTTATTAAAAATAAAAAATTATATGCCAAAGAAGAACCAGAGCAGCAATTCGTGGTGGAAATTTTTGAATAATTAATCAACTTTTTACAAGAGATTGAGATACCGATATCTTTATAGCTTCTTAACGCAAAGAAGTGATGGTCGTCATGATGGTATTCAAAAAAATATATGTTAATTTCACTTCTTTCCGATTATATATAAAATCATACGAAATTAAGTAAGCTACTGTGAAATGTTTCTTCCAGAACTGCTTTAAAATAGTTATTGCTTCGTAAAATATGAAAATTTTATCTGAAGCCAGTCCCAAAAACCTAGATTTTAACTAATCCATGACTTTCATGGGCTTTAAATCACACAAAGAAAATACATTGATTCAAAAGCTTGTGAAAGTCCTAGATGGTGGACGATTATCGTCCCGTTTAACAAAAAAAGATTTTTGCCGGGCCTTAGAAAATTATAGGTTAGCGGCAAAGGGCTAGAGATGACTTATGTGGTTGAAAGAAGTGGGTCTCACTTTGGATGCTACTCTTCGGTGAAAGCAGCATTTGGAACTCACACCGCTCCACTTACCAATCAAAAAACAGCTAAACACTTTAAATGAGAACTGAGGGATTTGGTAGAGGGAAGTAATCTCATACCAGAAAATGAAGTCATTAAGTGATAGTAGTTTAAAGAAAGAAGTTTAAAGATACCATTGGCAGTAAGACTAAATAAAATGACTCCACGCTTGCACTACTTCTAAAGGATATTTCAATGAAATGATACACCGACTGCTCGAAACCTTAGAAGGAATTGATCCATACCTATGGAACGTATTCTGCGGATTTTTCAATTAGACGTATTTGCCATGAGTCGGCGTGTAAGGATAAACCTTTTACGCAACAATGCCATTGAAAGTTTCGCCATAGAATCGAGAGGACGGCTGAATAACTTATTAGTTCATAACCAAGTTTACCTCAACTCCAGGTCACAAGAGAATAGCCGGTAATGAGCTGGCTGCCGAGCTTACTCGCTCTGCGGCTGCCACTAGAATGGTATTACTATAACTGTATTACTAGAATGGTAGGACCAGAACCCTACATTGCGTTTGGTTCTCAAACCATCAAGGAGCTGATCTGCAAGGATGAGAAGTAAACTAGGAAAAATATTGGCAACAATAATCAACCTGCCAATAGATAAATTTCGACTACGTGTGGCATTTTACACAGAGCACAGCAAGCCTAGGAAGCATCGATAGCCTCTTGTGCAAACTGCTGGTTCTCCGACATGGAAAACTCGTGATCCTGCTGCTAGACTGCTCAGAAAAATACTAGTAAGTAATCAGTACGTACGCACTCAAAATGGAGAAGCTGCTCAAACACATGCTGTATTAAATATAAAGCATCGCGGAGTTATTTTATTGAAGCTTAAAGTAATAAGTAATACTAATGCAAAAGATAGATGCTATAAACTTTTTAGTTAAAATTTCACTTCGTGATATAGTTATACAATACAACTTTATTTTTTATCGTTTATTAGTCTTTTTTCTTGATATACAATCATTCGACTGCTTTTATTACTTTGCATATTAGCTTGGTATACTTCTATTAAAATCAGACAACTGACGTTGACCTGTAGCTTTTCTGGCTGCCTGTTGAACTGGGCCTTCGTGACAGTTCAAAACTTTACCCCAAGTTCATTGTACTGTAATATACACATACGATTTATACATACAGTTCAAAAGGGTAGACCATCACATTGTTTGTCGAAAAGTAATGCCAATAAGCTTTTGCTGCAGAAATATTCCAACGGCTGAAACTCCTTCGAACAAAAATAAAACAAAATGTATTTTGTATGCTCTTGTACAATAAAAGAGTATGGTAACAAAATTTAGAAAGAAAAAACTCTCTGTATTTCAATCCTACCAGGAATATAAATTTAAATGAAATGATTGAGTTGAAGGTTGATTTAATCTACTTGTGAAATATATTATACAGCAATGATTCTAATAAGCTGTCGGAGCGGTTAAAAGAGGCCAGTAAATGCTCATCTGGCAGCTTTTTTGCTCAATGTAACTTAAAAATCATTCCTGTTCAAGAATAGTCCAAAGAACTGCTTTTGAAAGGGGTCAAAGAAGGACAGATCCATTAACCAATTCCACGTCTGGCGCTAGAAAACCCAGAATCAGACGATTTTATTTATTTTTGATTCAATAACATCCCTATTGCGATCGCTTCCCGCTACTGCAGAAAACTTTGAAAATAAAAAAAAAACAAAGAAATTCATAGTCGATTTAAACTCATCGAAAACGAAAGCTAAAATAACCAACATTAAAGGAAATATAATTTACGGGTGATAGGCTTGGTTGACTTTTTAATTCTCAAAAAAGTTTCACCTCGATTTCCGGTGAAACTACGAGTCCTATAGAAAAAAGCAATATAAAACAATATTTTAGATTATAAAAAGTTATATAACTTTTTTATATAGACTTTTTCCACAAAACCTGTAAGTTTATTTAAAATTCTCAAAAAACCAGCGATAATTCTTCCGAGATCTGAGAATAGTAAATAGTCGCCAGATCTGATACGAAAACAATTCAAAGGCTAATTATCAATTTTTGCTATCATTTTCACTGACTTATGCCACTTTGCATAGTCTTGCTGAAACCGCGCATTCTTTTTCTTCAACTGCACCGATTTTCCGCGATTTTGTCATACAAACGGACCAAAAACTATTTCATGCGAATCCCAAAATACAGACGCCATAACCTTGTCAGCCAACTGTAGTATTTTTCCACACTTTGGAGCAAGTTCATTGTGTTCAGTCCACTCGATGACTATCGATTGGAATTTTTAGTGAAATGATGGAACCACGTTTCATCCACTGCCACATATCGATGAAAAAACTTAGGTTTATTACGCTTGAACAACTCCAAACACTGCTTCGAATCATCAACTCGTCGATGTTTTTGTCAAAAGTGAGCTCCCTCGGCACTCACTTCGCACAGAGCTTTCTCATACCCAAATATTCGTGGATACGTTGATATTTTGTGTTCCAAAGTAAACATGGCGATATCTATATGTTGACTAGTGCGATAGGATCTGCTATCTTTAACGATTGTCCAGTGAGAATTTCATGACATTTCATCCATTGGAACTGTAGTTATTGCATTTTAAGTGTCAGTATGTTTGTGTTATCGGTGCGAAAATGAGCTTCGAACAAAGAGCCAACATTGAGTTTTGTTTTAAAATTGGTAAAACTTTCATCGAAACATTTCAATTGATGAAACAAGTTTATGGCGATGATTGTCTATTCCGTAGCAGAGTGCACTAGTGGTTTTAACGTTTTCAAAGTGGTCGTGAGGACATAAATGACGATCAACATGTGGGCCAATCGAAATCCATGATGACCGGAAATTCCATCATCAGACGAAGTCATCATTGAAATTCATGGAAGTGGAATTGAACATCTCCAATACATCGATCTATCGCATTTTGACCGAACATTTGGGCTTACGAAAGTTGTGTGCACGGTTTTGAAATTTGAATCGATTTGACTGACGACCAAAGATTGCTCAGAATCCAACATTTAAAGCACATCATTAAGGAAGTCAAAAAGAACAAAAACTAGGGTAGTATCCGGAAACTCGTCGTTAAGCTAAATTTTGTTTGGAAAATGTTTTCCCCTTCAAAAATCCATATTTTTTGAACACGCGAAATTTAGAAAGCTTCTAAAATAAAAACAATTCTTCATTTCGAAGTTGATAATCACGCACGGCTCACAAATTCTTATAATTAATTTGAACTAAATAAATCACAAATAGAATGATAGTCAATAACACTTTCAAGCCATTTAAAAAGTTCAGATCCAACAGGCCACATAAACGAAATTGCGGTGAACTCGTTGCGCACACCAAAGCTAAAGTCTCCAGCTGCAAACCAAACAATATATTTAGGAAATAATTACCACAATTACTCAGAACAAAAGCTAACCTCTCGCGCCAAAGTAACATCCATTTGCTCGCGATTATTAAAATAACGCTGCAACTCCACCAGCTGGGAGGCCGTGCCCAGAGCCAACTCACAAACAGCAATGGTCAGCCAGAAGTCGAAGGTATTTATGGTGAGCACATACCAACAGTACATCATATTCAGCGCTTCATCGCTGGAACGCCAGACGAAGAGAAGTACAACTAATGTCATCACATTGAGCGACACAACGCCGCAGATGCACAGCAGCATTTGTTTGCCATAAATGCGACCGAATTGCTCACATACGCGCAATATGCGTATATATACGCCCGTGATTTCGTTGATTTCCAGCTGCAAACTGGGGCAACCGGTGCTGGCAGCAATTATTTTGATGCGCTGCTTCATTATCCAAATATAACGGTAAGTGGCCAAGATGAACATGTAAAAATGGAAAACCACCAGAGAGATGACATTAACCAAGACCATTGCGATTGTATGCATCACTGCAACTGCGAAAGTCATTCCCTGGAACAGCACTAAGACCACGTAAATGAATGATATGTTCTTGAAAACCATTGAAAGACTTTTCAGAATAATATAGTTCGTGAACGTGACACAGGTTTCAGCTAAACGTTTGTGACGTGCGAAATAGATACGTTCGATCGTTGCAAACTCCTTGAATATGCCCAACACAGACGCATACTCACTCCAGTTGGTCCACATAATCACAAACAATGTACTTATATTCACCAATATAATGAAATGACTGAGCACTTCGACTAGCGTCCAATAATATATACGCTCCAAATTCACCAGCTTATCTTTCGGCCATGAATACAGCGCCAAACAAATTAATGTGCCATCAACGCAAATGCAATATATCCGGCAGTATTTCGAAGACACAATCCGCCGACGTAGTCTATCGTAGCCATAAGGAAATATGCCGAGTGCAATGGAAGCGAAAATTGTAGCACTCATAATTAGCTCAGTTACAGCGCTACGCCAGCGCGACCGCATGACTGCCTGCCCGAATGTCGACTATTGTTTAGTGTGAAAAATATTGTCGACGTTCAATGTATAATGCCTCGTGGATGTGTGGTGTTATCAACAATCGACAGCTTTGACATATTACTATTACAACTTTCGCATGACATGACGCATGACAAATTTCAATTAAATATATCGTTCCACATAAACTCGTTTAGTGGCGCAGAGAGTTTATATGTATTTCAATTTCAAAATTTTCAGCTAGAACGCTAGCACTTGTATCAACAGCTGCGGTCAAGAAACCAAAACCAAGAAACCAAACTAAAAAGCCGCTGAAATCTTCTGAGTTGTTCAAGTTTCAACATTTTACGTAAAAATTGCAATCGATATAATGGTGGAGGCCTAGCTTTCGCACTGCTCAACACTGTGCAATATCATCTTATCGATGGTGGCATCGACCGCATTGAAACTACCCTTGAATGTCAGGGTATATAGGCGTCTTTAACGCGCACTACGATCTTTGGCATTCCTACCAATCCAATGGTCATAGGGAGAATTATTGGTTCCTGTAATAGCTCGCCCGATATTACCATTGCTAGTGGTGATCTCAAAAATAACATAACCTGACGACCTTTGCTAACTTTCGCATCAGATCATTTTCTCTTAATTATCTTGATCGAGAGGGGAGGTCGACTTCAAAGAATTTACACCTTCACTGGAAGAATAGCGGAACTCCGCTCTAATTTCGACGCCGAAACAGCTGTTTAAGCTAACGACCGCGACTCCTTACGCCATGCCGATCCTTGTGATCCCTGAATAAGGCATCTCAACTTGGAAAGTCGGCAAACGAAAAACCAATATATGCAGACAAAATGAATAGAGTACTTTAAGTCCTGTACTCACCCCGCTGGTGTTAGTAAGCTTTGGACAACTGTCAAGGCTTTGTCTAATCCGAAGAGACGTGATGACTGAATTGAAACTCAATTCAATGGCTGCGCAAAATGCCAAAAGACTGCGCAACTGATGGAAGTAAAATGCTGATGCTAAAGCATCTAGGCTATACAGAAGTAAGCTACGTCACCAAGGTCCGTAACCTGTCGTGTAGCTCGTACAGTAACAGAAAGATCTCTCTGAAGTGTCCAACAACAGTTTGCCATTATTGACACTGCCCATCTTCCATAGTATAATTTTTCCATCATCCTCTCGGTTAAATTATTCACCTTGCTCTTCACACACCTAAATTTTCTAGAAAGTAGCCGAGATGAGAATGAAGAAAATGAAAAGAATTAGCCAAACTAAAAGTTTGAAATGCTTTTAACAATGCTTTGAAGATGGCTAGGGTTTCGCTAAAAAACCTAAACAATGCTCTGTGAGCTCTTTAAAGCTGTCCACCCTTCTCTTTAAAGATCCGCCATGATTATGATTAAGTATGGATCAGCCATAAGCCGTCGAATATCTAGTCTAACGAAAACAAATTAATTCAACATTGCCTTTGAGAGGCCTGGAAACTATTTCATCTATCTCAGCTTTATTTGAAGTGGTGGTAGAAGAACTTTATGAGGAGGCAGCAAAGCTTCATGTACGACGTCTCGACTATCCCATAATGGAAGAAAATTTCATAAACCCAGCTTGTGATTCGAGCAATATGCCCAATACTTTTAGATCACCGCACACTTAGCAAAGGCACATTTCAACTTGGCTACTACCAAGTCTAAGTTCTTATAGGTTTCTTTGAGCAGCGCGATGTGACCGACAGGAATGAACCATAGAAGCTAACCTTATGAAGCAGAACTGTATTAAGGCATAAAATTTTAGCACAGCAGCCTTCAGTATTGTTATAAATAATAACAAAACTCGCCAACTCGAACAACGTAGAAAGTGAAATAGCTCTTACGGCATCTAAACCATGAGGAGACACTCCCGGCAGAAGTAAGTTTCTGTCAAACTTTTGAACCGTTATTCAAGCAACTTAGTTGCATTTTTAAGATGATGGACTTTAGGCACTGGTATTTCGATTCCATAAGGAGTGGGACGAATAGCTAATTGCAGGCTTGGTTTCTAAATTGACTGATTGCGTTTTATTATGCGAAGATTTGATCTTCAAGTTTCAAGGTTAAAGACGTTAAGTCGAGCTTACTCTTGCAGCACTTCTTCTCCGGAAGTAAGAAACGGACTTCAAATTTTCGTTTGTAAAGAAATAATTACACATTTGTGCTTTCAAACTTTTAGTCATCAAACTCATAATCATCCCAATTATAACAAAAGACTACATAGTTCGTTTGCACCAAATAAATTATATGCGTGACAATGGTGAGCAAAACGCCTAGACCTTTCGAATAATCCAAATCCATTAGGCCACAAACACGAAATACTGGCTTTCTACTAACACAAAGGAGCGTCAAAACTTCAAGCTGAAAATTACAAAAAAAAAGTTCAGAACATAAAAATAACTATTTTGAGAGAAAAAATTACCTCACGCTCCGACTTGCCATCCAATTGCATGCACTCGTTAAAGGACCTCAGCAGCTGCAAGAAGTCATAAGCGGCATTCAAAGTCAACTCACAGGCGGCGATAATCAGCCAAAATTCCACCGTATTTATGACAATGCGATAAAACACATACCAAAAATACCAGGAATAATCAGTGCCCTTATACAACAAGAGCAACAGAAAGGTTTTGGAGGTATTATCGCCCACAATGGCGTTGATGTAGAGGAAAACATGTTTGCCATAAATACTATTGCTTCGCTCGGATAGCCGCTGTAAACTCAAGTAGACACCAACAATTTCATCGATTTCGCGCCACAAATGATCGACATTTCGCGAATGCATGCCACAATTGACCAGATGTTTCAAACGCTGCTGCAGTGTCCAAATGTTGCGGTAAATGATCAATACGACCGTGTAAAATTGCAACACAGCCAACTCCAACACATTAGCCAGAGTGGCTCTGATAAGATACATGAACAGCATATGTATGCTAATCTTTGTGAACTCATCGTATATTACATAAACAATTATGATGTTATTCAAGAGCAACAGAAAGGACCGCAAGGCAAGGTAATTGTGAAACGGCGTACAATTGTCCCATAAATGTTTATGCTTTTCAAAATATGAGCTCTCCATGGTCGCGAATTCATTGAGCATGCCCAGCACAGCGTAGTATTCCTTCCAGTTGGTCCACATTATCGCAATGAGGCTATTCAAATTTGCCGCATTCACTAGTTGACCAAATGCCATAATTAGCGACCACTCGCTCTTATCATACCAGATAAAACGCACTTCGCTGTACCATTTGCGTAGCGTCAACGCAATTAGAAACACATCTATGAGGGTACTGTAGGCGAAATAGTAGTTCTTTGGTACAAAGCGTCTGTGTCGCGCGTTGTAGCCATAAGGCAATATGCCGAAAATAATTGATAATCGAACTGTCGCATTTATAATGTAACGGGAAAGACCGAGACGAAACCGTGACCACATGATCTCTCTAAGTGAACTACAAAAACACTTTTGTCTGGTGGTGACAACATTATTCTTCAATTATTTGCCTTTAATTTTTTTTATTTATTTTTTTTTTGTTTGCAGCTTTCGTTGACAGTATTTATCATTTGATATGAAGGATAGCACATATCGATAACGACAGTAGACAGTTTTGACATATTACATATGAAAAGTCGTAATTAACTATATTGAACAGCGAGCAGCTGAAGGGCATAATACATATGTATGTGTGTGTGTGTGTGCGTGTGGTAGACTGATAGGCAAAGTGAGCTTATATTTTTTATGTATATGCCTACATGTCATATAACAGTATTTTTTGTCAAACCCATAAAATTTTTAATAATAAAATTACTAGCAAAGTTCACGCTTAGGTGATGCACAGTGTGCGCTACTTAACGGGTGATCCATTTCGAAGCTCCATACTTTTTTAAGAAAAAACTCAGAAAATTCTAATTTAATAGGGAATGTTTATTATCATTCGAAAGAACATTCTTTGGTATTTATTTTGTAAAGATTATCTCTTTCAAATATTGGCTGTGGCTACGTCTCAGATGATACATCCGTTGAGTCTAGTTTTCGATGACGTGTTCAAGCATTTCGACTAGTAACTGGCGAATGACACATGTAATATTTTGCTCTAAAGCCTAAATCGAAGCCGGATTGTCCGCATAGACTTTAGAATTTACTTATCCCCATAGGAGAAAGTCTAAGGATGTGATATCACACGATCTTGGTCGCCAATCCACCAGCCTAAAACGTGAAATTATCTGCTCACTGAAGTGTTCTTTCAATAAATCCATTGATTGTTGCGATGTGTGAGAAGTGGCGCCGTCTTGTTGAAACCAAATGTCGCCGAGATCACGAACTTCAATTTCAGCGATCAAATAGTTGGTTATCATGGCCCGATAACGGTCGCCAATGACGGTTACGTTCTCACTAGCATTATTTTTGAAGAAATATGGAGAGATGATTCCACCGGCCCACAAGCTTATGCTTTAGATCCCGACCTAAAATGCGGCATTTCGTTCCATACCATAGTCCAAGTTGGTGCGAACGATACCGAATCGACTCTCCACAGTCTTCGTGTAAACTTTCAGCTATGTCTACTATACTTTCTTCACTACGTGCTGGAAGTAGTATTCATTCGAATATTATTCAATAATGAATGATGGGTCTCAAGATGGACGATGGAAGTCAAATATTGAGAAGAGAATGAGGAACCATTATAGACGAGCAATTAGTTAAGGGGTGGGTCTTCTCTCCAAAAGGTTGTGTTCCGATCCTATGGAAATGTAGTAAGTCCAGTTATTTTTTATGGGATCGTTATCTGGTAAAAGGCGCTCAGAAAAACCACCTAAAAAATTTATTAAGGAGTGTCTGACCTCATCAAGAACAGCTTCTAGCTTACTCCATATTAGGTTTGTATGGATGCCCGGTCACAGCAGAATCGCCAAAAACTGCAAAACTGATAAGCTTGCTAGGAAGGGCATCCTTTATCCAATTTCGACCGATTAGAAACGAGTCGGTTTTCTGAAGTCCTCGTATTCTGTCGTTAGATCTCCTGCAAGCTCAGCAAGCCCTGGTCAACAATTAGAACTTGTGCGACTGCGAAACCCTTCTGGCTCAGAATGAACCTAAATAAGTCCTCGGAACTACTAGCTCCTAGCAAAGTCAATTCGCTGCAATTAAAAATGTTCTGACTGGAAACTGTGCAATAGGTTCAAACGTGATGTGAAGGTGGATTCATTTTTTCACTTCCACCTCTATTAACTGACTTTTGAAAGACTGAGATTGAAATATATCGGTAGACACACCTTTGGCGAATCTAGCAAAGTTTCTGGATTCATATTAACCGACGTGAAAAATTGTTCATTGTTAGAAGTCTACAGGTAACACGAAGGACGAATATTATCCGTCCAAGTGAGATTCATCGTTTTTTTGTTCAACTCAACGAACTAACGTAACCTAATCTAAACAAACGATGGTAGTCGATATAGGTATTGTTGTTTTATTACGTCTTCTCAGAAATGCGCGAAAAAAGTCTCACCCCACAGAACTCAAACTTTCATACGTGGATCATTTGTTAAGCAAAAACATTAGATATCTTCAAACTATTGCGAAACTCAGATCCTGATCATTGCTCAAATCAAAATATCGCCCAGAAATCGTCGGAATTTGGGACGTGGAACTACCTCCTGTTCCAGTCGGATGGGTATTTGACTATGAGTCAGTAGTTGGTACTATTTTCTGTGAACGATAACGTCCATGCAGCTGCAAGGTTTGCTCCCCTGAAGCAGTGTTCCTCCATCTATTTAATGTTCATAACTATATGCATTATTGTTCAATGTGTAAAGTTTCATTTTCGATTTATATTTGGTGTTTTATAATTGCTTTTAACCACAAAAACTGCGACGACAGTTCATTAACTCTACGAAGTGCTTGAGGGTAAAATTCGGTTTTTTGAATTTCCTCAGCTTTTAATTTCCGCGCAGAAAATATAAACGCGCACAACGTGTGCGGCTGTCAGTTAAAGTGAAATTTCACAGCGAGGGAAAAGCAAATTGTGCAACATTTTAAACGAAGAATGTCAACACTTGTTGATGTTGAAAGGGTGGGGCGAGTATATGCGAGTAAAAATGAAAATGAAAGCGCATTTAGCGAGAATTTAATTGAATATTTAAAGTCGTAGAGCGTTAAAAGGGGAATAGTTTCAGTAGGAAATTGCACTGAAAGGGAACTTAAGTGAATTTATACCAGCATTAATGTAAAGAAATGTAGGTTAGTGGCAACCGCGTTCGACTTGGGTCGGAACCAAAGCTGGCATGGTTGTAAGATTAAATACAATATTTTAGAAATAAGTGAACTGGCATAATTGTGTGAAAAGCGTTTTATAAAATATTACTTCACAGAACTGCCACATGTTGTAATGAAGTGTTTACAATCAATAACAACTACTTCATCTGTACTCTAGTAGATACCGGTTATGCGGTTATAGCCGATTTAAAATCAGCGCTAAAATCGATTTTCTCGCTTTTTGATCCCAGGAGTTTCCAGAAGCAACCAGGTTCTTCTAGACTTGAACTCTGCAATGGAGTGGAGGTCGGCCACTTTATCTGCGAAAACATCCAAATATGGAGTGTTCTCATTCATCCAGACAACATGATCCAGCCAGCGTAGTCACTGCCTTTTGGTTCGCTGCACTTGGTTCATGGCGCCATATATATCGTGTAGCTCACGGTTCCATCTACCACTATATAAGCTGTTGCCAATGCGCAAAGGGTCATACATTTTTCACAAAACCTTTCTCCTGGAAATTCCTAATGCCGACATATCAGTTGTCATGCCTCCGCACCATAGAACAGAACGTGAATTATGAGCGACTTATGGGTGAATATCAAGTCTATTGTTGGTTTTCCAGGCCTAAAGCCACACTGACAAGGTTTAGTAAGTTTGTTGAAAAAAGATGTAGAGTCAACCGGCTAAAGATACTCTTGTGAAGACATGTCTAACGATGGTTCAGCAAAAATAAACTAAAAAGCTATAGGAGATAGACTCCAGGGTTTACTACTAAAGCGTTCATAAATCCAAATGCGACCAATTGTACGTTTTCACTTTCAGGCATTGGAAAATCTACGATATTCATCGTCATCGAATGGGGTTCAGCATCTCCTGGTGTTATACTACCATACTGATATTATTCGATAAAATAAAGGTATTGGTGCCTGAGTTGGAATATCGTAAGGATCAATGGAAACCATGTTGAAAGATCATTTGGACCTAAGGAAAGTGAAAGCACGATTGGTTCCAAAATCGCTCAATTTTTTCGAAAAACAATGTCGCATTAACGTCTGTGAAATAATTATTTCCGACCACCAGGATGTCATTAAACTTCATTATTGACGATGAGTAGTGCATCTATGCTTACGAGTCGAATATCGCAGAAAAGGTGAGCTGAAACAGAATATACCACATCAAAGTAGGTCCAAAATATGGCCGCTCTTGGGAAACCGTTTTGAGTCAATTGAAGACATCAAACGTGAATTGCTATGCGCATTGAGACTATTCCGGAAATTGACTTTAGCAACTGTTTCGAGGATTGGAAAAAAAGTGGACACAAGTTTATGGCCTCCAATGGGCATTACTTTGAGGGGGAAAGACATAGATTTTAAAGAATAATTTAAGAATTTTAAAATTATGAACAAAGTCTTACCATTTTTTGCTCAATATTTGCTTGTATACAAGAAAATCTTTTTCACAATCTTAAACCCTGTTTCATATTTTTCTTTAACTACCAGTCTTAAAAATGCATCTATTGTTGTTTTCAATTGCATACACACACATATGTGTTTTTGTGAAGACATATCATTGCTTGTATTCCTTACAAATTGACCGGTGAAATTACCATGAAAATTGCAAAATGGCACAGATGATAACCATGAACTGTGACCGAACGCTGCTGCTGTTGTTGAAAAATTGCAATAGCAGCTTGCCAGCAGAAGACTTTACAATCAAGCTTAGAATGTGTGTGTGTATGTGCGTGGTTTATCTCATGAGATATTTTTGTATGCGTACATCTTTCTATTTATAGGACAGACTATATTTCATTGTATAGTAAAATAGTACCGTATTTGTACCTGAACGTTGCAACAATTGCAACTGACAGCTGTAAGCAAGTAGATACCAGCTGAGTGGCACACACAAATACATATAGATGTATGGATTAGGGTGTCTGTTATTTCTCTACTCGGTTATGGTTTTCAAATGCACCCTCAAACTTCGTTTATGTAAGCAGCCAACATAAGCAATTATCATATTTCTTTTCCCATATGCATAATGTACTCGTATATAAAAGTGATTTTTTGATATTTTGCATTAAGCAATTATATTTATGACAGTAGAGAGTGATATTCTAATAATATCTTTTCATAAAATCATTCCTTTAAAAGTTATGCGCAGTTAAAATTATACATCAAATGACCTGAGCATTAATGCAAGTGATTTATTCATTCTTTGTTACTCATACGACATGGTGTACTATATGAATACAGTATATTTAAATCATTACTTTAACTCCGTATAACTTTTAAAGGGATTTATTTATGAAAAAAATTACGGGAGCAAGAAGTTTTGTATTCGAATATCATCTCTTCAAAATTTTAAATGTATTTGCTTTTTAGAAAAGAGATGTATGGCAAAAGATAAAAAATTATTTCACGTTTTAAATTGAGAATAAAGAACTTGAATCCCGTAGTTTAAAATAAAAATTCAAACTTCAGCTGACATTTGCTGCAATCATTAATTTCTTTTTTACCAAATCTATAACACTCTTCACAAATACGAAAGATTCCTTATGAAGACTTTGATTGGTCAGCTTATATGGTAGCTATATTCTATAGTTAGTCGATCTGAATAATTTCTTTGGAGACTACAGAGACTGAACTTAGATACGATATCTCGTCAATGGAAAAAGTTTTCCCTACAAGCACTTGAATCCGAACGTTCACTTTGTATGACAGCTATATGCTATAGTGATCCGATCTTAACTATTTCTTCGAAGATTGCATCACTGCTTTAAGCAATATTACATGAAAATTTTCGTTAAAATATCTTCTGAAATGAAAAAGTTTTCCATACAAAAGCTTTATTCCGATCGTTCACTTTCTACGGCAGGTATATGCTACAATGATGCGATAAAGGCCGTTCCGAAAATTTAGCATCTTTTTGGTGAGAAAAGGACGTGTTCTAAATTTCTGGTCGATATCTCTACAACTAAGTGAGTAGTTCGCATATGTTTATATGCTTTATAGGCTTTCTGACGATTCCTTTTGGGTATTACAAACATCGTTGCATTAAATAACAGACGCCCTAATACACAAACACATATTTACACTTTTATTGACCGCAAAATCGCCTTATGCAGAAGTGTGTAAGGTTTTGAAAAATATAATGTCATTTTCCACATGCGTGGGATTAGACCACAGACTTAACCAAGCGCTAACACACATACACACACACGCTTACATAAACAATGCACGTGTCCAGTAGTCGCAAGGTGGTTGCTCGCTTGTATCTTTCAACTGCAATGCATTGCTTAATGCAAGTTGTCGGAATTTTCAATGACAATTTCACTATACTGCCATACCTCAAGTGTACAACACACACTGATAACGCACACACGCACACTTGTGGCATGTACTTGCCACAAATAAAATAAATATTGAGCATTTAGTTAAATTGTGCACACAATACATTGGCAATTCGCTTGTTATATAACACTGTGGCATCGTTAAATCTCTTTCACACTTGTCATGCGACTTGGAATTTCTATTGTCTCGTAGAACAAATATTGTTTTCCAACCTTTTCGAAAATAATTCATGCATGACAGACAAAAATACATTCACATGACTGTGGAGATATATTTAAGCAGTTAGAGTACAGTTTTGTTTAGAACTAGAAACGCCTTGCTCTAATCGAATTGGTCCAAAAACCACTACTTTATCTATTCTGTGTTACTCATACGTTGTGGTGTACTATATGGATACAGTATGTTTGAAGCATGACTTCAACTGCATATACTCACTACACCTTGAGCCAATTCAAAAAAGACCGCCTTTTTTAAAAATAATTACATATTTTGTTATTCTCTCTCTCTTATTTACAATTGATTGGTCTCCATTATAATTTTTTTTTATGTTATTTATGATTTATTTTGATTTTTCGACTCCTTGATTTTTATGTATAACTTCTATTAACTTGTTTTGTCCCTGTTGGACAATAAAGAGACTGGTTTACTATATTTGTAACCGAAGTTTGCCAAATGTCATCCAATGGAGCGAATATCAGCAAGTAAACACATCCAGTTGTTTGGATGTGAAATAGACAGTTCACTCATAAGTGGGGCTTGTGGTTTAGTTCTAGGTTAGTTTGCAACTACGTCATTTTAATACAGGGTTATTTCAGCCGTTGGTATTTATGTAAGTGCGGAACTGTTGTAAGATGCTTTGTAACATTTTAGCAAAGAGTCCGGAGTAGATTCAGAATTTATTTTCCATTAGTAAATAAAATACGAATTAAATTTTTGTTTCTTTTGTGGTATTTGATTTGTGTAAATTGTATTATTGCAATCACTTTACTAATTGCATTTTGTAAAATAGGACATTTAATAAATGCAAGCAAGTCAGAGAGTAAATTGAGACATATTTGTATAGTAAGTAGAATAACGCCACTTCCAGGCAGTCATTGTTGCCATGTGTCGATTAGTTGATACTTACAAATGTACTTGTGTAATGTACGAATTTTCGATATTCTTATAAACGAGTGACACCGATTTTATTGACATATAGTATGTCAAATTCATGACGTAGTAAATCAAGTGATAGCCAATGCTGACAACATTCTTCCGATGGTTGAAGGAAAATTTCTAAATACGTCTAAGCAATAGATACCTCAACGTGGTGTTCGAATGACCAAGTAGAAAATGTTAAGCCATAAATCCAAGTAAAAAAAATGTTTTTTTTTTTTATAAAAAGATATACAATAATAGACTTTACTCTCTACTATTAGAGGCTCATGTCTTCAACATGTTGATGAGGTGAAATACCTATTGCTTCTCATTAATATTAGGTTGTCAAAAAAGTCTTGCGGTATTTTTGCTAGTTGGCGCTGAGAGCGCGTAGTTCTAGTTTTATTCGTCGCATCGGGTCATGCTATACCTTTTTGGAAAGTCAATCGGTTAAGAGCTCGGCATGAGTCATCACAAAAAATTTACAATTACAAAACAATTGAAAAATCAATAAAAATACCGCAAGACTTTTTTTACATCCTATTATAAAGCTTTCATGGAGGCCAAAAATACAGGAGATATTAAGAAAGTCATCGATTGCCTTATATTAGTGTAGGGGAGCCATAGGTGGAGACTTACCAAAGGTGATGTCTTGAATATTTGTCTGATGCACTCCACCAAAAAATCTACATTTGCTGAGAAACACCCAAGGGCGGATCGGCATCTTCAGACTCCACCAACAATAGCACGAAGTGCTGCGAAATGAGCTCTAAAGGAAATATGAAAAGATGAAGGCTGCTCGTGGCAGTTTTTTCCATACTTACATACCGACAAGGGTTATAGCCTAGCGTGCGACATCGATATCTTTTTGGCCTAGAGGAAAACGCAGAAGATCTTCTAGTAGGCATTCACGCGATAAGGCTAAAAATCTTGACGGACGCAAGTTATCAAATTTGTAATAAAGAAGATGTGGTGAAAAGATTCAGACCCTTCCCTCCACCCTTGACGATTGTTCTCCTTTGTCGTGAACAAATAGCTGATAAACTCAAAGCGCTTTGCCGATTCTTGAGGGTCTGCATTGATTTAGATAACATAACAGACCGGCGTTTTAAGTTGTCCAAGGGAGATCCCTGCTATTATTGACGTCTTAACCTAACCTAACTATAAGTTGATGTCTGGAAGATGTCAAAAAGCAGACCTTAACCCCCATCATTAACACTAGATAAAATAATATCTATATCGTATTTTTTTTAATTTCGGCTGGAACGTAAAGCCAAAATTAAAGCGTTAAAATCGTTCCCATACACTGAGAGTTGCGACGGACTACTCCAGTTAGTATCAAAGTCTTTCAAGTCGGCATCTATCATATGTTGCCTCATCAGACTGCACCATCGGAAAAAAGTTTGGGTTAGCTTATGCAGTTGACAATGTTTTAAGCAGATCAGTCAGTGGTAATAATTTTACTAGTAAGATAGCAGAATTCTGTGTTGCGCGGTATCCTGAATCATATAAATTCGATGTCATTGTTATAATACTAGCGCTGCATTCGGTTTTGTAAACGTTAATTTGTTGGCCCACCTCGTCTACAAACTCGCCAAGCTTATTTAGTTCCGCCAGAAGTCAGATTTTTTACGAGCAAGAGAGCAACATCAGACAGTTTTTTGAGATGTTCCAAAAACTTCCAAGGCAAACCATATTTGCTCATTAACGCCTTGGTTAAGTATATCGTCTTTACGCAAGTTTTCGTAAAAATTGGGTCTGATAGCTGTTTGTTGTGTAAGGTTTTACATTCGACGCGGAAACTACTAAGGGCTTCGGATCGAATCATGCCACCGCCCGACGCTTTTGTTGGTTTGAGTTACTTAATAGCAGCTTTTATTTCTTCCACGTTAGAAATTTAACACTTATAGCTGTTAACTCTGTATGAGGCAATCCAAAAAAATGCCTCAATCATCCAGAACATATGTACATATTGATCTATAGAATAAAGAATCCTAGAAAAAGAAAAGAAGAAAACCAAAAAATCCACAGCAAAAGTCCATAGCAACATTTAATAGCAAGAATGAAATATAGCATACATTTATGAGCCAGGATGAAACAATCAAGCTCAGAATACTTCCATACCTGCACCCTTCGGCAAATTTCGTCAGCAGGAATAAATCGGTAATAAGCAGCATGATGGTTTTTTGCCTCGCTTACCCACAAAGAGCAGAAACAATTCGAGGTTCATATGGGCCAAAGCCGTTGCTATGACAACACACTTCACTACTTCAATGCGGCTTCTGCGCCTGCTCTTTCTTCACGCAATCTCTCCTTCACATCCAAGCAAACTGTTGCTGTGGCCGCAGCTGCACGCGTCCCAATGAGACAAATTAAAATTGCAGTCAGCGGTAAATGGAAAATGCAACAACAGCAAATAAGCGCAGGCAGCAACTCCCACGATGCCACAAAGCAAATGCTGCTGCGACTACTGGCGATGAACTCATATTCTACAGCATGCACCACTACAGCTACAGCAAGCAATATGCTTTGTAACAACGTGTCTGGCAGTGATGTTGTTGTCTCTCTAACTGCACTGCTGTGAGTTTTGCATATTCTTGTTGCTGACGTAGCTGGCAATAATTGCAACGACGACGCAACAACTGTATTACCTTGCTGCAACTCCAAGTCCACAACCCACCACAATGCAGGGAGCGTACTGGCTGAGTCGGAAACAGTGCAAATGTGTGTCAGGCGGTGCAGAAGCGGGGCCAATGGCACCAATGGTACCAACGGCTCAGACAACACAGTAGTGTGCACGAGTAAGTAGGAAATCAGCAAAGCTGGCGTATCAGCATGTAACTCTGCCACAATCAGACGAACTCTAGCTGCTGCAGCTGGCTCAACCGCTCCACCGAAACCAAGCGAGCCACACCAAACCAAACACTCAAGCCATGCGTTGAGTCAATGAGTCAAAGAGTCAACCAGCTGACTAACTAACTCAGCAAGAATCTAAATGCGACAAGAAACTACACTCTAGTTGACAATTTCCGGTTATTGTTGCTACTAGCAACAGCAACAATAGCACTTATGAAAGCAGTTACTAAAAAATAACAACAAGAACAAGTCCTACTGCGGACAGCCGTTTCCAGAGCTGATAATTTTGCAGTTCGCTTTTGCCTGTTTTTTTTTCTAATGGGCGGATGACTTGGTTAGCAGTAGAGTGCGAGAGCGAGAACTTACTCCACAATTCAAGAGAGATTTAAATTCTGAAACTAATGAAAGTATGTTGGCGAATATATATCCGCTTTAAGCGCCCACTTCTCTGTATTTTAAATGTGTTTTCGTTCGTTAGTTCGGGCATCGTCGTTATTATGAAATGAGTTTTCAAGTAGACGAGTCTTTTTCTCCGGATTAACTCTCCTTTCTCTACGGATTAACCTTCTTGATCGAGCTTTAAAATGGCCGCATCATCCGACCGACGCTTGATGAGACCGGTTTATCTCCGACCCATGCAAACTTCCGAGAGGGTTGGAGGAGGAGTACACCATCAGGAACTTTCGACCAGCTCCAGTTTTAGATTTCCTAATGACTGCAGCGTCTTTCAAGCGGAAGTGGCTGGCATAAAGTAACAGTAGATCTACTGCTCCGGAACACAGCCTCCTTTAAAGTGGTGACTATCCACTCCAATAGAAGGACATCATTATTGGCCTTAAGTTCTCTGACTGTGCGCTCAAAACCAATAAAATATGTTAGACTTCGTATATCTAGCATCGAGTTGTTTTATTACTCGATTCGTTTGGGTACCAGGTATAGTAGAAACCTGTAAGACTGATGGGATTGCTAAGACAGGTTTCAATTACTGAGGAATGAGATCATTTAAGAGCTCCGTTGTGGTTCACTACCGCACTGATAGGTCTGAGACCAATTTAGAGAGCCGCAGTTGAGCGGCCCAATGCCCTTCTTGCCAAAGGTAAATTTTAAGGGGTCTAACTCTTCAATGGTTTTGGAAGTTCTAACTGGACATGGTCCGATTGGAATTCATGCAGTCATGCAGTCAGACTGAATATCCCAACGGATGTCAGGTGCATCAGTTGTTTGGAAGAAGATAAGACAGAAACATTTCAATATTTCCTCCTTTAATGAACATCAAGACAAGAACATCTCGGATCTAATACATTTAGACATCCAGGTAAAAAAGCGGAAATATAAATAAGACACATAAACAGATTTGTGATTGGTTCATGTCGTCTTTGCCGATAAGTGTTATTCAACTTGAGGGGTTTTCGTTTGACTCCACAAAGGAACGTACATATTAATCTTGCCATTCTATTTAATTTATCCCCAACCCATCCCGATTCTATATCGCCCAGCTTTCGGGCAAGGAGCTTGGATCCATCTACGTGGACAAGAATCATATCACCTCCATCGCGACCAGCAAGCTTCTAGAATTGTGCAGAGTACTGGACCTTTGTGACCATATGGACGCAGTGGACCGTAGATATACCTCGATTATTTTCCAACCCATGATAAGGTGGTTTTATAACAAAGAAAGACTTGCATTTGTAGTAATTCTTGTCTCCCAATAAGAAGCTTTCCAAGAATCTTTCCAAAACGACCTTTAGCTTTGTCCAGCAGAGTGGTAATATTAAAGCACCTCTCCCATCTGTCTTAACCATGCCCCGTTTTAAACTGAGAATCGCCTTAAATCGGCGTCTTGATGGTGTCCTTTTAGAAGCGCTGCAGAAATAATGGCGGAACTCTTTTGTCGCTGCATGCAATTAACTACAATAACAGCGACATAAGCGATTTCAGCAGGAGAGCAGTTATTGCTTTACAGGCTTCGCATATACGCAGGATCCTTTGAAGCATTGCTGCGGCATTTATTTGTTCTTTGCTTTGCTTTATCTACTTTGGCGGATGTTAAGTGAGTTTAATTTGTGCGCTGCGTACACATACACACACACACACCCACACACGCACAGAAATCGTAGGTCTGGCAACACTGCGTGCGCTCTTTCCTTTGTGCATGCATAAATTGTCACGACATCATGTTCACTTCCACGCTGTCTCGGTTGCTGCAAGGTTCCCATCATCAACGTCTTCCCCGCGAGGCATTGCACTCTGTGGTTACTTCGTATATATGTATATATGCATCTATATTCCACTGAGCTTAAAGGATTTGAAGTCGCTTGCATTTCTTGCACTTCTATTTGGCGTTGCCTTGCGTTGTTTATCTTAGCTCTTCTGTTTATTCTTTATTTTGACGCCATTTTTAATGCTTACAATAATTATTCTTATATTCCATTTTCTCTATTTTCCTCAATTTTCTTCTTGACGACATTACTGCAGCGCATGCTGGCTCATTGTCTTGCGCTTTTTATTTCGCTGTTGTCTTTTATTTAAATGTAAAAATTTGAGGGAGAAAATACAATTAAAATTCGCAATTTATGCAAGCGAATCTCAAAGCGCCAAGCACTAAAATATCACACTTGAGAGTGCTGATTGTGAGCGAAATTTAAAGTTTCTAAGTGTGTTAATGGAAGCGGAAGTTCGGATATTCTAAGAATGCTTAGTATAAAATAATTTCTTCGTTAGCGCAGTAAATTTAAGAGAGACCAACATTTGCTAAATAAATTCAATGAAAGAAACTTTAAACAAGCTTTGAGGCTTCTTTGAGCGAAATAAATACTTATGTATATATTATTCAAGTTAGATAAGATTTATTAAACCATTATATTAATGATTAACTGAAGCTTAATTACGTCTACTTAAGCGATATGCCGACTGATCAAATTTGACTCGGACTGACAAAAACACATATTTTCGTTTATTTTAATCGACTAGAGCACTGTATGTCCTTTAAAGGTAGATTGCAATAGTCACAACGGTTTAGCTTACTCTCGAGACGTGAATAGAGAAAACGTTTAGTAGGGAAAAAGAATACTACCTCTACCAGGTTCAAAGTCGCCCGGGGACATCTTCTCTCTCTCACTATACTTTCATCAAACTCAGGCAACGTCTACCAAAAGGAAGTACCAGGTATAGCAGAGAAGACCTGTGAAGCTCTATTCAGTAACTACGGACGGATGTGGAAAGCAACCAAATATACGAATAGTCAGGCGGCATTGCTGGCCTCAGCAGCGTACTTTGGAGAATACGCGCCGTATAACAAAATTTCCATACAAACGTTTATTATCGCCCTCAGAAGAGGCGCCCAAACTTTATGCAGCGTATTTTGTTTTATCGGGTTCGGCAAATTTTTGGACCACCATTCGCTAGAAATTTTGAAATATTCCCCCATTTTGAAATCCTCGACTGCATTCGTGATAACTTAAGCCTCTGCGTGCGGAACCTACCCCCAGCGGTTTCTTCTCTGCGCACATATGTAGCTCTGAGAAATATGTGTGTGAAGTGGAGTCGTTACAGAAGAGAAGTGATGCAATGAGCTTTTTCACGGATTGATTGAAACTCAATACGAAGGTTGGAGGAGAAGTCTTTCATCGGAAGCTTTCAATCAGCTCTGGTTTCAGACGGACAGACCACTTTAAGGCCTGAAAATGTCAATGAACTCTTATTCCCGACTGCCAAACCACTTAAGTCTCTTTCAAGTGGAAGTGGCAGCCACCAAAGTAACAAAAGATCTACTTGGAATCGCTGACAGTGAGCTCAAAGTTAGTCAAGAAGTCAGCTCACTAGCAGTAGCATGAAGCTATTTCTCTATTGAAAGCGTCTAGGTGCCTGACTGCAGCGGAATCGTCGAAAATTATAATACCGATGATTGTTCAAGTAAAAGCACCCATAACCAAACTCCATCAGAATATTGACAGGGATTCCTCAGCCTTTGTGCATTAGGGTGCTGGATCTAGGGACTTCGCGCGAGCTCAGCAAGTCTTGATCAGCAACCAGCAGTTGTGGGTTCGCGAAAGTTCTCTGGCCTAGAGTGAAACGTAAAAGATTGATTGAACACTATCCCAAAATTTTTTAAAGCATAACTTGTCAATGTTACATTGAGGAGAATGGGGTAGAAATATGTAGATATTTTAATCTCCTTTATGTTATTTTATCAGACCAAGGCTGCAGCATTTCGGCTGGCATATTTTTTACGAAATGCGGTGAATTCGCTGGAATTAATATTAGTAGCCTTAATAAATTTTTGGCAGGCTTTCTGTCGGCATGCAAGCAGCTGTTTGATCCAAATCTAAGTGGCCTGTGCATCACAGACGTCTTTAGCTTTCCAAGTGGGATTATTCGCGTCTTCACAAAAAATCAGCCCATTTACCCAACCTAACCTAACTTAGATTAGAGTCGATATCTAAGCAAGTTAAAACATATAGGCCGCATGGATATGTCTATCATATTCCAGCTCTTCTAATTCTGTAAGTTGTTCGACGGATTAAATTCCATACAAAATCACGACACAAACAAACGCAAAATCAAAATTGTTGCATAATTAATAATCAAAGCTATTTAAACATCATTTTTTTCTCTCAACAGTGAGAAATTTTCATAACAAGCTCAATTAAGAAAGTTCAATCAGTTGATTAACATTAACCTTTGACCTAACCCGTAATGATATATGATTGCCAACGCTTTTTAGAGCAATTAAGTTTTTATATAGATACGCAGCTATGTATTCTGTTATAAGCACATACGTACATGTATATATATACATATCTGCTTCTCTCAGGATTATTGAAGCCAATTACAGCTAACATACCATTTAACTGTACTCAAACGGTTTCTATGAAAAGAAGAAAGTTTTGAGTCGAACACATGAAGCATTGCGGGCAAACTTAAACTAAGTCCTCTTATCAAAAACATGCACACATAATGCAATATTTTTTTAATATATCCACACATATTTACAAACAAAGTTGAAGACTAGCAGTCTGAACTTCATTTTTCACTACATGCAACTTAAAAAAAACTGTTTCACCAAAAATCTCTTCGTAATAACATTAAGCTTGTAGTTAAGTATATATTAGGGTGATCAAAAAATCAGTAAAAAATCAAGTTTTTAATTTACTGTTTAAAACCCTTTTTTGTGCTTATGATCATTTTGTAATGATTAAGTAGGTAACTTGGCTAAACAGCGTTCAAACATTGACTAAAAAATTTTAACAAATTTACAAAAATCCCTATCGTGTAATTTCAGATATGTTGTAAAAAAGGTAAACCAAGGATCTCAAAAAATTTGTACATAACCATACCCACAAATTCAACCCTCTTATCAAACTGAAATCAAAAAGTATATGCACAAAAATTAGCCGGAAAATATTTAATTTTTCATGAGTATTTCCTTGAAAGTAATCCCCACCAACTTATGACAAGCATTTTTTCAGTCCTCGAAACACTTTTCTTTCAGCGAATTTTGTTCCATCTCTTCGATCGACTGAAAAAAGATACAACGGAGCGAAAATTTCAGTTTGGGGAAGAAGAAAAAATCACACCGAGCCAAATCTGATGAAAACGGTAGTTGATCAACGGTACTCATTGCGTTTTCTACTTTAAATTCGGTCACAATAGTAGCTCGATGCGATGGTGCATTATCATCGTGTAATACCCAAGAAATGTTTTACAACAATAACTGCCGTTTTCGACTCACGCAAACGCCACAATACGGGCAAATAGAACTCTTGATTGACCGTCTGTTCCTCCGAAAAAAATTCATAATGCACCAAACAACGAATATCGAAAAAAACAATCAGCATCACCTTGATTTTTGAGCGGCTTTAGCGTGGCACTTCGGTTTCAGCTTATTTTTTCCCCTCCATTCCGATGATTGTTGACTTGATTGTAGGTCAAGCTCATAAACCTGGACTGATTTTCTTAAGTCGCGACTGTACTTCGGAGCATGCGCGCATTGACTGGATTCGGTAGAGGGCGTTCCTAGCTAATGAACGAGTGGCTGGTCAGTTATCTCCGAGCACTGGACAGTCAGCACAAACATTTTTGCGCGACATATTTCTTTCTTCTTAGCAAGAAGTCGAGTGTTTCGGTGGCACCAGATCTTTTTGGAGGGCCAGGAGAGGATCGCTGGTGAATGAGCAAACCCAAAATGAAAACATGCTCATTGTCTTTTTGACATCAAATGCATCGTTCACCATGAATTTATTCCTCTTGGACAAACCGTCAACGCCAAGTTTTACGTGGAAATCGTGGAATACGTGGAAAGAGACTTAAACGAAAGGACAATCGGCTCCGACAAGGCGACGCTGCCGAATAGAAGTTCCACCATGACAACGCCCCGGCTCACTTCGCCTTTCGTGTGAACAGCTATCTAACCAAGGCCGGCATCCAAAACGCGTCCGAAGCCGTCCTTGCCTAAAAAAGCCGATGAAAGGCAAGCAAGAAAGGCATTTTGAGATTATAGAGGGGATCCAAGCAATATGCACCTCGGTTCTCAAGGCTATTCCGAAGAATGCCTCCATAACGCATTCAGTGCTTGGAAATCGCGCTGGAAAAAGGAACCTATTCTGAAATTTGTTAAAGAATTGTAACGATTGGTTCAACAAATTTTTTTAAATCAACTCAGCCCTATTACTTTCGGGACAAACCCTGTAATGCACTCCATGAATGTGAGATCGGAACTCGCATGATCACGCATGTCCAAAGAGACTTGTTCACGATACTATTTTTGAAAAAATTCAACTTTATTTAGGCGAGTCGAACAATAACGCGTTTCATACCCAAAATGTTGAGCTCTCTTACCTCTCTCTAACACTTGCCTGACGATTTTCAAGCTGCTTATCCTTCACTTTTACAGAAAATTTAGAAATTGTATTTTACGATATGCCAATTTTCTGACTATTTTGGATTTTTGAAGACAAGTCTGTAAAGAAGACTATCTATTTTCAGTTAAATCGATGTAATAGAAAATAGTGGGTATCACTAAATACAGTTTCGAGAAAATCGCGTTTAAAGTTGTATTTTCAACCTATATCTTTGCAAATAATGAAACATTGAAATTATAAGAAGAGAATACAAATTTTTAATTTTTAGGCTAAAATACCTCATAAAATCTCAGAATAGATTTCTTAAAGAAAATTGCAAAATGCAATAAACCAATCAACATACACCTCCATAGCTCTTATTAATGTGCAAGCTGACGCCATCAAGTCGAACAACATACACTGGAACAACCTTATCTTTTGTAATTACCATTCTCCATTTAAACTGTGTGCCTAATACAATTTTCTTCTATGCGAATTGCTTGCAGGCAGATTTGAAAACAATTTTCGAACTCTCCCCCTTAAGCACAGAGCGGCCTAAGCTTCCGGTTGTACGCGTGCAACATACATTTCAACCGTCGAATAAGCTGTACCAACACTTTGTCACAGCAAGCCACGCAGAGTTCAAATGTATTAAAGCTTACTGAATGAAATGAAATTTGAAAAGCACATACTTACCTTTATATACACATCCTCCTATATTTGCATAAATATATACACTTACATGTCTATATATATATGCAATATGTACAACATTGCGAGCTGAGTGATTTTTTGGACAATTTTTGCGCTCCATGTATGCCTTTTGGTGCAACACTCATAAACGCCGTCTCACACAGCACACCGGCTCTAAAACAAATTTCGAGCATTTAAGGTCTAGCATGTTCACATGCCGAATACTGTCTAGGCGCTTAAGCCTACAATGAACACTCGCAATTCCGACTGAACGCACGCATACACATAAACACACGTGCCACAAGTGCATCTTACAGCAACACAAAGTTTTCACACACACACACCTACACAAACATGCTAGCAACCAAACTCAAATACTTATGTAGTGGTATATATGGGCCTGTGTGTACTTATATGAAATATGTAGAGTAGCACGAAACTTTAAATTTGTTGCATGCTGCAGTCGGTAGTTCGGTATGTGCACGCTCGGGCGCCAGATGAGGCCAGGGTCATTTTCGACTGGCTGCTTGGGTGCATGCATGTGGTGCCGCAACGCAAATTTAGACATTCATTCGAACACATAGACACCACTTCTATGTATGTGTGTGTATATGTGCAGATTGTGGCGGTAAATATATCACAAGTTATACGTGCTTACATACGCTGGCTTACATGTATGAATTTTCTTGATGAATGCACACACCATGACTCCATTAAAAGCATGGAAATTCTTGTAATTCAAGTTGTGTGCTATGATTTTGCACTTTGCCATGACCAGGCACATACAAACACACACACACACACGAGCACATGCCGGCATACATGGTGTAGTACTTTCGCATTATAAACATTCTCAGCTTTTCGCATGCACTCCTTTAGTTAGCCACCAGCTCGTACACAGGCGCAACTGCTGCTGCTTAATAATTGCGCGTGAGTGTGTGTGCTTGAACTGCTATACTATATGTGTGTATATGCACATGTGTGCTTATATCACTAGCGGTTGAATTTTATCCGAAAATAAATTCCGCTCAGCCAACAACGTTCGGCAAGTCGAGTGGCGTTTATTTTATACGAGCAAGTTTGCTATGAATTTGCTGAACATACTTTCGCACTGCTAAGATTTATCTGTTTGTATGCTACTTTAAAGCCACTATTGGTTACGGTGGGCCACATTTTTACAACGCTTTTCAAATCTAATTTTTCACATTTTTATATTTTACTTCCCTTTCTCTATCTCTCTCTCTCTCTCTTTTGTTCTCGAGTATTCCACTGACTATTGTTGTAAACACTTTTATAAGGCATATCAATTTAAGTTGAGTTTTGTGGTTTGCTTAAGGAAAACACTTTGGATTAAAATTTAAAGGCTTTGATAAGAGACTTTTGAAAAGGAGTTGTAATCAGCATAGGAAACTTCTCCCAAGACGAGCGGATTGTGGTTGTTATTTTGATTTATTTAACTTTTACACCAAAGATTTGAAGTTTATTCGAATTTTACAATGGATGAATGTATCGAACAAAGAATTTGTCTCAAATCTTCCATTTTCAAGTAAATTTCGTATGTAGAATCATTGCGAATGTTAGAAAAGCGTAACGGTGATTAAATTTTATCAAAAACAAGCGGCCCTCGAGTGGTACAAAGCCTTCAAAGACGATCGAGAGCTCGTTGAAGATATACTTCGTTCTGGACGACTTTCAAACTCTTCAACTGATGAAAGTATTAAACAACAAAGGATGCCTAACTTAGGAGGTTATAACACAGCACCGACTCCGTTCTCGATTTTCTAGCCATCCGAATAAATAATAAATATGGAAATAAATAATTAATATGTTCCGTACAGATAACATACCTCTATGTCAACCATATTTTTCTATGTTTACTCTGAGCCTTCTTTCCCATACTAAAAAGTGGGCCCATGTAGCGGTGCTTGCCAACCCGTTCTTACCCCCCGAGCTATGACCGAACTTTCTATGTGTAATAGTAACACCGCCGATTTTGCTGCGCAGCTATCAGTGTAGAAGTCTATAAAGGGCAGGTTTAGCACTAGTTTAAGAGTCGCTGATGGAGGTTTTCTTAGAGCTCCCGTTATGCACAGCACTGCGAGCTTCAGAGCCTTTCCATTGCTCTCTGGAAGGTGGATTTTCGTGAGCCTGTCCACTATACTACTGCACGACGGAGTTTTACAATCAATTTAACACCATTTTTGAAACCACCTTCGATAACATGAAAAGGAACTGACTCTATGCCGCTAAGTAAACTGACGTTGGGCAACACCAAAAGCTCAGGTATCAAGATCGGGAAGGACCATTTTGAGCCGTTTAATGCCAAAAGAGGTTTCAGACAAGGCGACTCCCTAACTTGCTTCTGCTTTGGAAGTATTCGGTTCTTTACAAGAAGAGGAAGGCCTCTACTCCGTTGGAAAGATCAGGTGGATAAAAGACTTGGTATATCCAATTGGCGTTAATTAGCGAAGATAATAACTCGGCTCTAACTGCATCAACTGTGCCTACGCCAGTAAAAGAAAACATATAACATTTTAATATGCTATTTTTGAGCAAATAAACTAACGAAATATAAAAGTCTATTTTTTTTTTTTAATTTTACATTAGTTGTGGTCTTAAAATTGCAAACGTCTCCATTTTCGGGTCTTTTAATAAGTAATAGCAAGCTCATCTTTGCTCGCTTAAAGAAACTTTAACTACTGTGGTCTCATAGACAGCTAAGTTCAGTGAATGTTAAGATAGGAGTCTGTAGGAGATGTAGGATTTAAGAATCTTAGAACAGAATAAATTTCCTAGGACTTCAAATAAAACCACGAAGGAGTGAGCTGATCCTTACTTGAAGCCTTTAAAGCATTTAATAGGCAATCAGACAAATTTTAAATATCCAATATATGCTTTGCTGCATATACTCAATAATGCATACAATTTTAACTTTGAGAACAAGAATATACACAATGTCACAGCTAATATAAGCTAGAAGATAGAATAATCTGCTTCTAGCACTAGTCCCTAGTAAATTCTTCTTCCAAGCGAGAGTTCTATATACTGTTACCACACCTTAAAGCGTTTATTATTAGTTCTCACTCAAGCAAACTTTCGTTTACTTCGAGCTGGTTGGACAGAACGTATGCGTAACAATTTGAGGTCCATAGTGGCGTGTGAGTAACTTTTTATATTTGAGATCCTTGGTGACTTCTTCCACTTAGCGCGAAGGCTTTGCAGTGTCAAAATGCTTTAAAGCGTTTAATAATAGTTCAAGCAAAATCACATCCTCATTTCTTTCGACATCGTTCAGAGCTTTGATATTTCGTTTAGACAGGGCGTATGAGTAACTTTTTATTTATAATAAATACAAAATAAATTGAATTAATTATAAAAAGGGAGAAATTCATAATATGCGCAAAATATGAGAGCAATGCCTGAATATGAAGACCATTTATATGTAGTTAAGCAATAGCGATCATATTTGACGAGGATGTTTATACCCTGAATGGGCTGCTGTCGAAATAAATGTTTGGTTTTAACGTCAAATTAAAACATTTAAAGGGTAAGCAAGTTTAAAACTTAATTTACATATTTGTACATATTTGTACTTTTTTCATAAATATCCAAATTCTTACGCAAGTTATGAGTATTCATTCCAGCAGCTGCCCACACAATGTTATGTACGTATCGGACAGCCATTACTTTCTTACACATACATGCGAACGGTTGCCTCAAAAGTGATGACACTGTAAATATGTATAGTCACATTTTCACTACACAACTGTGTCTTCACAGATACATACACGCACATACACATACATCCGCACATGTACTCGTATATAAGTAAGCCACTTGCTGGGTACTTCACGACTCAACAAGCTTCAACAACAATGATATTGTTTACAACTTGACAGTTGCAACATCAACCATAGCTCCAATAACAACAGCGTATAGCACGGCAATGTCGGAATGTTGGCCTCGTTGGTCGAGTGAACTCACAGTCAAACTGAGAATATAATAAGGAAGGTAGAATTAAGTGAAAACAACAAAAATGTACGGATATAATTTGAGGCACATAAATTGTCTCGCAATGCCTTGAAATTGTATTATAATATATTTTCAGAGTGCGGACACACCCTGGACGGTATGGAAACATATATGTAATATAACAGGAAATAAGTATTAGTAAGATTTATAGTCAACAAATGGAGTGCTTTTGAAGCATGCAGCACTTTAATTCAGTTTATTAAAGAAACGATAGTGTTATATTCGTTTACAACGTTTATATCGATGTTTAATATTTATCGGACAGCGAGTTGTAACTTCTACACCTCGCACCATGTTAGGCCAGCGCTTGAAATTTTGACATTATGCTCACTTGCAAGTATTTTATGACAGCATAATTAAGCCTTCCTCGGCGAGTATAAACAATTTGTCACTATTGTGTGAATATAGTTCGCGTTCACGTGACCTATGAAGTGTGCAAGGCGTACGGCCCAGCAATGAACACCTCTCTGCTGACAGTTGGCCACTTGTGCGCCACTTTGTTTCGGTTATTTCCATTATTTGCCACGTTTGCTTCTTCAGTTTATTTGCATGCGCATATTTTCCATTATAACCCAGCAGTGAAATTAGCTAACACAGTGCTTGGTCGCCATTCTCAGAGAAGAAATTTATATAAGCTAGAATACCCCTCTAAATTAAAAACTTTCTGTACAAAAATTGGAGTTAATCGTTCTGTTTGTTGACAGCAATATGCTACAGTAATCCGATCTGAACAATTTCTTTGTACATTGTACCGTTGCTTTGGAAAATAATATGTGTCAAATTTTGTGTAGATATCTCGTTATACAAAAAAAGGTGTCCGTACAAGAACTTGCTTGTGATCTTGAGTTTGTATGACAGCTATAACCTATAGTTGTCCTATCTAAGCAATTTCTTTGGAGATTGTAACATTGCCTTGGAAAATAATGCGTGTCGAATTTCGTAAAGATATCTTGTAAAATAAAAAAAAAATTCTCCAGAGGTACTTGATTTTGATAGGTCAATTTGTTTGACAGCTATAAACTATAGTTGTCCGATCTGTAAAATTTGTAGGCATATCGTAAAGCAGCTTTAGTTAAGTCTCCATGTCAAATGTCGTGAAAATATCTTGTCAAATAAAAAACTTTTCTCCAGAGAAACTTGATTTTGATCGTTCAATTTGTATGGCAGCTACGTGATATAGTATCGGGTGATTTTTTAAGAGCTTGATAACTTTTTTAAAAAAAAAAACGCATAAAATTTGCAAAATCTCATCGGTTCTTTATTTGAAACGTTAGATTGGTTCATGACATTTACTTTTTGAAGATAATTTCATTTAAATGTTGACCGCGGCTGCGTCTTAGGTGGTCCATTCGGAAAGTCCAATTTTGGGCAACTTTTTCGAGCATTTCGGCCGGAATAGCCCGAATTTCTTCGGAAATGTTGTCTTCCAAAGCTGGAATAGTTGCTGGCTTATTTCTGTAGACTTTAGACTTGACGTAGCCCCACAAAAAATAGTCTAAAGGCGTTAAATCGCATGATCTTGGTGGCCAACTTACGGGTCCATTTCTTGAGATGAATTGTTCTCCGAAGTTTTCCCTCAAAATGGCCATAGAATCGCGAGCTGTGTGGCATGTAGCGCCATCTTGTTGAAACCACATGTCAACCAAGTTCAGTTCTTCCATTTTTGGCAACAAAAAGTTTGTTAGCATCGAACGATAGCGATCGCCATTCACCGTAACGTTGCGTCCAACGGCATCTTTGAAAAAATACGGTCCAATGATTCCACCAGCGTATAAACCACACCAAACAGTGCATTTTTCGGGATGCATGGGCAGTTCTTGAACGGCTTCTGGTTGCTCTTCACCCCAAATGCGGCAATTTTGCTTATTTACGTAGCCATTCAACCAGAAATGAGCCTCATCATTATGTAGACCATAAATCGGACGTAAAGCGCGAAACACATTTCGAACCGAACACTGATTTTGGTAATAAAATTCAATGATTTGCAAGCGTTGCTCGTTAGTAAGTCTATTCATGATGAAATGTCAAAGCATACTGAGCATCTTTCTCTTTGACACCATGTCTGATATCCCACGTGATCTGTCAAATACTAATGCATGAAAATCCTAACCTCAAAAAAATCACCCGATAGTTCGATCTAAATAATTTCTTTGGAGATTGTACCGTTGTATTAGAGAATAATCTGTTCCAAATTTTGTGAAGATATCTTGTTGAATAAATAAGTTTTCCATATAACAACTTAATTTTGACCGATTAGCTTGTATGGCAGCTATATGTTATAGTATTTCAATCTGGAAAATTTCATCGCATACCGTAACGCTGCTCTGAAAACTAATCCAGCTAAGATTTCGTGAAGCTATTTTATCGAATAAAAAACTTTTCTATATAAAAACTTGATTTTGATCATTCAGTTAGTATGGTAGCTACTAGCTTGAGCAGTTTTGACAATAAACCACGTTAAATTTTGAGAAGATATCTTGTCAAAAAAAGTTTTCCATGCAAGAAATGAATTTTAATCGCTCAGTTTGGCAGCTATATGTTATAATGTTCCGATATCAGTTCCAATAATTGAACAGCTTCTTGGAGCGAAAAGAATGCGTACAAAATTTGCGATCGATATCTCATAATCTGTGGATATATACAGAAGTATACTGACTTTCTCAGTGTAGTCAACCTTTTAATTCGTTAAAACAATTAATTTATTTTGTAACTAGTTTCCAAACTAGTCTTATCGTAAATAATTCAGCATCCTACAGCCTGGTTATTTATTCGTGCATACAAATAGTGAACGTGCTATTTGCCGCCGTCATTTCCATTTAAGCACTGTGGCAAAGATAAGTAATTGTGTACGATTTTTGTAGGCGTTTAACCGCAAGCTTAAAGTCAACGAAATACATACATACTAAATATATTATATTTGCGGAAGTAGAACACATTTAAAGCATGAACGCAGGCACTGGCTGCCGAGCGGCCATAACAATGTAGTCTTGAGAGGCTAGCAAATAATGAGCAAAACTTTTGTTTACGTTAAGTGGCTGTAAGCGTTGCAAAAGATACAAAACAAGCATAGCCATGCTTGCACACGCATTCTGCATGACTTTTGAAGCAGTTGTTTACATACGCACACACACATACGCAGCTGCAGCAAAAACATAAGCGCGTTCATAAGCACACTGTCAACTCAAGCTCACACACGTTCACCTTTAGCGCGATTTGGCGACGTTTACCCGCGCATACATACAACTAAACACCCATACACACAACTACACACCCATACACACAACTACATGCTCATAAAAACAACTACACACACATAGTATAAGCTTACACGCATGTAGTGCCCCGCTTTCAACTATATATGTGGGTCAAGTATTTTAGAAGGTTTTCAACAGCCACTTCTGCGTTGGCATTTCGCGTAGCCCCGGCGGCCACACCTCGCTGACTCAGCTTCCACCCACCGTGTGGCACTCGTGTTGCCTCGCCAGCCATAACAACAACTGCATATTAGCGAATGCCAAAGCAACAACGGCATAGTTATAACAATAAACTTAACTTTCGTTTTACTGTTATACTTCAAGTTCCTGACCAGTCATCCTTAGTTATGCGCGTCGCCTGCGTCACTGCAAAGTTGGCTACAAACTTTCCTTGGCAGCTAATAAAGTTGAAAGAGTATTGCTGTTGTTGTTGTGGCAAATGTTTTACGTGCCCTTTACCAATTACCCGGCGTCAGCGGCGAGCGCAGGAATTAGCTGGAAAACTAAACGAAATTCTGAAATAATTTTAATTTAATTTAAGAGCGGCGGCAACAATTTCAAAGAATTCGTAGATATGTATGTTTTCCGCATTCAAGGTTCGCCCATTTCAATCTCTTGTTTTTTTATTGTATTTTCCTTTTCATTCATAATTTATTAGAGCGTAGTTTTGCTGGCGATGGTTGGCAACACAGCGGAGGGGGGAAGTGCGCAAGTTGCAACAGGTCGGGAAATTATTTGAGTGGCAAAGAAAGCTTTTATGAAGGCCCATTCATTATTTTAAACAATGATTTGTGTGTTTTGGTCATTGAGAGGCATGTACAGGCACACAGATGCGGAACTTTTCAATGAGACTATAATATATATAATCCTAAGAAATGTTTGAATTATTTAATAGATTTTTTTAATAAAATATTAAAAAGATCATAGAAACATATAAGTCGTAGAGTTAGTCTCAAAATCGATGAATCTCACTTGAACAGATAATTGTCTGTTATGTTACCCAAAAACTACTTAAAGTGCAACACCTCAAAGATGGACAAGCGTTTTGAGCTCATCACAAATGTATCAAGGCGGTCAATATCAATTCCTTGGGTTTGGTAAAAAAGAAAAAACTTAATTTTTTCGCTCTCTCTCTCTCGTGATGTGAGTTAAAAGTCATGACATAACCTCACGCGAAACTATAGAAGAAAAGCGACTCCGTTTAGGAGATTGTCACGCCGCGTTGTGACGTGATTTGAATAAAGTCATTTCTTTGACGGTTGCATTATTGCTTAGACAATAATGTCAAATGCCATGAAGATATCTCACCAATTGAGAAGTTTTCCACAAGGGTTGTTGACCTGGCTAAATATAAACAAAGATTATGGACTTGACCTTATCAACACGTACAAAAGAAGGTCAAATATCCCTGTAATGTAAACAAAGGGTCACTGACGCTATGTATAAATGTAAGCCAAAAGGTCAGTGATCATTGACCCCATAAAATTTGGTTAGCAGATAATTTCACGTTTTGGACCGGTCGACTGACATCCAAGATCGTATGAAATCACACTGTTGACTCTTTCCTGTGGGGATATGTAGAGTCTTAATTCTATGCTGGCAAAAAATTACGAGTGTCAGTTCACAGTCGAAATGATCAAGCAAGTCATTGGAAACTAGGAGGGAATATGCACAACATGGTAAAATATTATTTTATGAATTATAATAACCATTAGTCATTAAATTTGAAGTAGGGAACCTCGAACTGGACCACGCTTTAAATGTGTGAACCTATTGGACACTGTCCATTCAGAACTCTAACAATTGCGACGAGATGGACTTGGCTGAGAATATCGCCTATCACGAGCTCTGGTTGTTAATCAGCTTTTGGCGGGCTCACTGGTAGTCTATAAATGTAGTGCTAGAACCCAGGAGAACATTGAAAAAACGTTTCGCTTCCAATCAGATAAAATTGAATAACGGTACCTTAACTAACCAGCTCATTGACTTAAAAGTGTATTATGGAAGAAACTTTTCGAAATTACTATTCTTGCGCTCCTTGACTAGTTATCAGGCCACAGTCAGCGAGCTCACAGCCAGTATTGCCGCTCGGCAATACCTATTCGAAGAGCATTATATTTACTGCGCCCTCGATGGGAAGCTACAGTTGATGGAGAGCTCCCGTCAGAAGATTAAAATGTGGAGTTCCTTCCTCTTTACTTCGATCCATCTGTGAAAAATCTCACTATACCTCTTCTCCACTGAATGCACCCTGCAAACAAATCCCTGCCGGGTGTATAAACGGTGATGGAAGCGCCGGAAGAAAATTCTGAGTTATAGTGGAAAATTTCAGTGCGTCTATGCCCGAGTCCCTCTTATACCCTGTTTTCCTAAGTCCAAAGCAGCCTTGGCCTCAAAGTACTATGTCCACGAATATTAAAATTTGCCATCATCGAATTATTTTTTTCTTAGCTAAATATAAATTTGAAATTCTCAAACACTATCATAATTTCTCACAGGGCTTTCCCCTTCGCAGCAGCAACCAAGCATATTTACAGCAAGCGTGTTCTCTGAAACCGCCATTGTCATTACTTATACTGCAACTGCGCCACGCCAAGCTTCTTTGTGCCCCTATATACGCTTTATACCCTATATTCCCCGCTTATTACCCGCAAATGGCGATGCGTGCGCAAAGCGCTAATGATTCATTTGAAAGGTACGTGCAGACGGAAATTGAAAATAACTCATGGTCATGCAATTGCAATTCCACCTTAAGTACTTATGAAAAGGTTTAGCTGTGCGGGAGTTTTGCGAGAAAACTCGCCAATAACGCCCAATACAAGTTGCCACGTAATTTTATACATGCAGTGTGATAAGTTATCCAATTGCACTCATCGCCAAATACATATTTGAAGTGTGCTCCAAAATCGCATGATGCTTGTAAGTACATAAGTAAGTGTGTAAGTATATGTGTGCGATCCTTATGCATTGCCGTACACACACAAAGGCAAATATCATCAAATCGATGGCATGCAATATTTGCCCTTCGATTGAGATTTACATTGAGAGACTCGCATTTCCCGACGTAAAGCACTCGAGCATTTAATGCATTTTAAACATTTCCGCTTATACGTGTGCTTATGTGTATCTATGAGCAAGCGCAAGAACATTAGCCTTTGTTAACAAGTGGTAGCACACACACACATGCTTTGAAAAAACAGCGATTTTGTCACACGACGGGACAAATGTCCGAAAGTTGCAAAATGAAAATAAAGAAGCTCGCAAAAAAATAGTCTAAGTAAATAACTTGGAATTTCCAACGAAAATGTCAGCAAATGGCGAGCCATTAAATGTTGTAACCAAGTGCTACTTTAGTCCATAAACACACACAAAGTGCTGCCAAGGACAACCAGCGCTCAACTACTCGTACTCGTCCGCTGAGAGAGCAGAGGAGTTGGCAGCTGGTGGGTGGCTTGTTCGTGCAAAGTATGTCAACTTGATGTACAGCTATTTCGGTATGTTTTTGCGACAAAGCTGGACGACGTTTATGACATTTTATCAATATTGAAATTCTAGCTTATTTACCAGCAGAACAATAGCGATGACAGAGCTCACTATAGACTGCTGCGAGTATTGTTTGCAGAGAGCATTGAAAATCTATGTAAGCGCAATAAAGGATTCTGCCACGTGGCATCATTCAAGCCAAAACAAAATGGAGTATGAACAACATTTTCGATTTTTCAACTTAAGTGGTTTGAGAATTATAAACGATGGACTAATTAGCAAGCATTTGGCCTTGTTCAAGTTTGGAGAAGGGAGAAGTTGAGCTTTTGAAGCGAAACTGAAAAAAATAAGTCATTTGAAGAAGGTTAGATTAAAGGTAAAGTTTTCTGTAAAAAACTGTTCATCAATATTAGTTTAAGATACCGGACTGCGGTAGTGTTTTCGGGCAGATATGGCTGTTATTAAGGTGTCGGTAAAGCTCCTACCAAGTGCAGACTCTTTCAGGGAGATGAGCCTTCACTCCGACCGCAATGCGGCAATATTGAGCTCGTTAAGTGTACGACAAGATTTTAAGCCGTTTTGCAGGAATGTCTATTGGACAGTGTGTAGTGAGAACTTCTACGTCAAAAGTCGGCAATCGTCACTTCGGCGAACCAAAAGACATATCCAAAACTGATATTAATCCTCTCAACAAATTGCAAAATTAAGATTGAAACATCTCGTCATTTCTACCATCGGCGACCAGGAAGGCGTAGCAAAAACTGACATTAGCCGTCTCAACAAATTTGTGATAGACCCAAAGCGCTTCTTGGATTTGTAATGGTCTTATGTTCCATTGTACAGAAAATTAGGTGACACAAGGAGCCGGTTTCCTAAGCTGTCCAAGAGAGATTCCTGTTATGATCGACCACATAACCTAACCCGACATTACCTAAGTAATTTTGAAGCCTTTTTTGTTAAAGATTTCTGTGAGTCAATGTATGAAAACATTTGGTAGTAGTTTTATTAAGCTCATTGTTCAATTATAGTATATAATTGTATTTAAATTTAGATGCATTAGTACTGCAATTCAATTGATTTATTTGTGTATTTTCAGAACTAATGATGGCTTCTTTCGATTGCGAGGAACCCAACAATGCGGAGAAGCTCATGTATGATCTCAACTAGAAGAACTTGGAACGCACAATAAACAATTTTTAAAAGGGGAATACATTTTTCTGGATTTAAAATTGATTTTTTACTACATATATATGTACTTAAAACAATGAAAATTAGAATTTGGTGCAACAATCGAAGATCTATAGTATGACTTTTGGAACGACTCTCATTCAACAACATAGAGTTCTTTTTATCCTCTTAGAAGGAAAGAACAAGTCTCTTTGGAAGCCTTCCGGAGAATATATAAACTATACGAACCTAATTCATGCAATTTCGAAATCGTTTACATTGATTCGTGAATCGTTGTAATAAATGAACAAAGCGCTTTGAGCCGATCCCTAATTTTTTTGAGACAGCCAATGTCACTTTTGACTAAATACCTTCGACGAACCAGTTGAAGACTACCGAAGTCTCTTACATTCTATTGTATGGAGTTTGTCTGGAAAGTAATATAATTGATTTTCTTCCACCGCGACTGTCGGGGCGTGCGCGCAACGAGTGGATTCGATAGAGGACGTTCTTAGCTAATGAAGGAGTGAATGATCTGTTGTCTCCCACCAACTGAAGAGTCAGAATAAATATTTTCGAGCGACGTGCTTCTGTGAGTAGTGCAAGCCGGAAAGACCTTTTTGGAGGGCCAGGAAGAGGTAACTGATGAAGACCGTGCTGGGAAACTTGCGACTTCGACAAACACCGACAATGTGACTCGTGTGTGTAAAGTTTTGAACTCAGACCGTCGACTAAGTATTCGTTGCGCCACGACAATGCCCCGGCTCACACCGCCTTACTTGTGAACAGCTATCTAACAAAGGCCGGCATTCCAACGCTTCCGTAGCCGCCCTACGGCTCAGATGTGACCCTTGCCTGAAAAGCCCGGTGAAAGCAAGCATTTTGAGACGACAGAGGGGATACAAGCAGCATGCATATCGAATCGCAAGGCTATTCCAGAGAATACCTTTCTTCACGCCTTCAATGCTTGAAAGTCGCACTGGCAGCGTTGCATCGACGCAGAAGGACTCAGTCCTATTAATTTCCGGACAAACCCGGTAGGCTTCAATGACCTCGCGGTCGCACAAGAGCTAGTCATCAACCAGCGCCTTCTAAGTACAAGAGAGGTGACAATGGAGATCGTACTCGTGCCCGCTCAGATGTGTGCTTGCTGGCTCATCAATAAATCTACTGCTACCTTAATAGCAGCCACTTCTAGCCAAAAAACACTGTAGTGTTGTGTCGCCTTGTGGGAAGGACTCGCACTTCAATTTTCTCTTTTAACTTCAGCCCACCATTGTTCAATAGCACTCTTATGAACAAAACCAGATATTATATTATTTAACGATATGTTCAAGATATTATTTCGGCATCTTTGAATTGTCAGCCAATTCGGTAAGCTATATGGAGGTAGATTCAATTCTAGCGGCTTGCGTTTATGGGAATGCCTGATAGTTGCCAGAACAGGAAGATATAACTGTAGAAAAGTGAAAGGTTTTTAAGAGAAATGAGAGCAGAGAGAACATTCATCTCATTCATCTAAATTTGAGAAAGAACATAACTAAAATTTTAAAACTGGATAATAACGGACAATTAGAACAGTTAGAGCATTGTTTATAGGCACATATGTATGTATATATCATCCGCATTTATGTATGCAATGAATTAATTTGCATTCACAATAGATATTTCCATCCTTAAATCATGATGGCAACGCGCAAATTCAATTAAATCTTTATCAAATTCATTGGCATTGTGTTCACTCAACTGTTTGTAAATTTGTATAAATTCATTGTGAAACTCAATTAGCTGCGAGTAAATAATGTTTAAAGATAAGAAGATACAATGCTTGTAAATTAATATTAATAATGTAGTACAATAACGGTATTTATTTTGTTGTAGTTTTGTGTGTGATAAAAACACATGCAAACATTTTGTCGCACAACAAACATAGAATTTAAGATTTAATAAATATAACAACGCATAATTTTGTGTGTGTGTGTGTGTGTGTGTATGTGTGGGAGAGAGAGAGAGAGAAAGTGAAAATTTAATGCATTTTTCCACACGAGCAGTTTTTGTTTATGCAATATTTATGCAGTCGACTGTTTGCTGCGACTTTTGTTTACGATACGCATTACACTTGCAAGTAAATATTTCATTCACTCAATAAATAAATGATTTATGGCACTTGATTTGTGTAGAGATTTTTTAATTGTCACTTATTTACTCATGCGTGCTTTAATATTCTATAATATTTGTTGGCACGCGCTAATGTCTGCTGGTCTAACTGTAAATATGTATGAATTATATGCATGCTTCTGTGTGACTTGAATTATAAGGGGATATTATTGTATATAATTAGATAAATAATATAAATAAGTAAATACAAGGAAAATAATTATGCTACTGACACATAACAAATCTGTAGATAAAATCGATAGAAAAAGTTAGTAATATAGATAAATTATTGTAGAAAATATAATTGAGGTAGATTAAAGCATATTTAATGCAATTTTGTATATTGAAACTAATGCTGAATTAAAATTTATTTAAACGCAAAACCATTTGTGAATGTAAGAAATAAGAGTTTATGTGGAAACTTGAATATTTATAACTAAAGATTATTAAAAAATTATAACAAATTTGTGTTAAAG